>NC_089017.1:12026254-12054366 GCF_963932015.1 Anas acuta
TTTTTTTTTAGATAATAAAATAATAAGAAAACAGTATGTTTCAGAGAGAATGTATTCCTAAAGTACGATGTGGAAACATCAGCTGTGTATCCATTATCTGAAACTTTCTTGGCACCCTTAGGCATACAATTCCTTTATTAATTTTTTGGTATAATCTTTTTACAAGAAAATATCTACTCATTTTCCAGTTCCTGCCTCCTAATTTGTCTTCCAGCTCTAATCTTGCCAAGAGGAAGCAAGATCCTAACTGATTCCCAGCAGACTTTGATGTCTTCCTGCATCCTTTCATCTATTGTAATTCACTCCTTTCATATATTATTTCCTTCTCTTTCCCTTTCTTCTTTTTAACCCCTCCACTCTCTCCAAACTCAGAATGAAATATACCTTAATCAGCTGAAGATGCAGTGGCAGTATGCATAAGGAGACTGTAACTAAAGAAGTGTAAGCCCACCTAATGGCTGTGTGAATGATAAAGATCCACAGTGCCTTCCTCTCAGACATACAAAGCCCGATATTTGTTTCCAACATTATGGAAAAAAAAAACCAAACCAAAACAAACAAACAAAAAAAATCTTTGAAATGCCTAATAAAATAATTGCTTTGAGAGGCCAGGCTCATATGTCTCCTACAGACACTAATCCCTCATTCGCATTAAATCATGAGGAGAGACAGGGAAATATAAAGACCATAATTGCATATGAGTTATATACAGTATGTCACAGTTGCTCTTGAAGATAGAAGTATATGTGGAGGAAGAGTTTGAAAATGAGCAGGAAAGTGGTTGAGAACTTAAGCCAATTTTAAAACAGTGATTATTTTATTTTATTTTATTTTATTTTATTTTATATTTTATATTTTATTTTTTAAGAAAAAATAAAACACAAATTGTTTTAAATTGATAATGTCCCTAATTCTAAATGCACGAATGACTTGGTAGAAAATGGATACCAACAAAATGAAATGAAAAAGCTAAATTAATGAAATACTTCTGTATTTCCGTAGTAAGTACTGTGAGAACATGCAGCAGGGTGACTTTACAAATCCATCCAGTCAAAACAATGGAAAACAGTGTAAGTGCTCCTGATGTTGCTCAGCTACTGCAAAACAGATTAAGAAAAAAAATATAGAAATTCTTATTTAAAACATGAAAAGGAGTAAAGATTAAGATTCCAGAGTGCGTTTGATCTCTGTAACATTTGCCAAAGTACCCCAACTCCTGCCCAGGGTTTTGCATGTCAGAAAGAACTGCAGGATACAGATGACTGCCAAGCAGCTGCCTCTGCAGGAGTTTTGTGACAACTTTTTGAGATGTTTGTGTGGTGCCAAGCACAATGAGATTGTTGTATAAGGCTGATACAGTGGGAGTAATAGTCATGGTAATAATAGTAATAATAAAATAATGGTGATGTGCTCATGTTTCAGAGGTAGATTGTAAAGCCAGAGATACAGATACATAGAAATGATAACAAATAGTACCAAGAGTACTGAGAGCACTACAAATGGTATCATTTGTTCTTCCAGATTCTTCTCAAGACCCACTTCTGCCTTAAGGATTGAAAAAAAAGATTGATAAAACACATGGTGACAAAATAACAAACAATTCTGGTAACAGAATAGAAATGGTCATCTTCATTGATCGCATATCTTCTTTTGCTTTTTTAAGGGACAATCACTCATAAGATTGTTGAAAAGACAGGTATTGACTTAAGCTTGCATAAAGAAGACCTTTAGTAGTTTCCAGTAAATAATTTTGCCACACTACCAATTTCTTATTTGGCATAAAGAATTATAAGACAAAGAGCTTTGTCATTGTTTGTAAATTCAGTAGTAATGCTGAAATTGCACATGTAAGCCCAAGTACCACTAGGGCTGCTAACTTTTTAACTATAAATTACTGCAGTCTCAAATCCTTGGCAATGAAGGATTACCAATCTCATTTCCATGTCTATTGAAAATAGTTGAATTTTCTTCAGAGAAAAATATGTATTTCTGTGCATAACACAGAAAATTTTCATACTTTAGTGTTGTTGCTTCCAACTATTATTTTTTTCCATACCGGTATGCTTTAGCTGCAATATATATGGTACATTACTTTGCGTCAGGAGTTGAAACACTTTTATGCAGAAGCATTTTTTCTCTTCCTTCCTTCCTTCCTTCCTTCCTTCCTTCCTTCCTTCCTTCCTTCCTTCCTTCCTTCCTTCCTTCCTTCCTTCCTTCCTTCCTTCCTTCCTTCCTTCCTTCCTTCCTTCCTTCCTTCCTTCCTTCCTTCCTTCCTTCCTTCCTTCCTTCCTTCCTTCCTATATTTTGTGTGTGTGTATTTCAGTGTTGTGACTCTTCCAGTTGATGTAGGATGCATTGGTGCAATATTTCTGCACAAAAATGTTGACAGTAAGAGGAAAATGCTGATAATGATGTCTCAACTTTAACTGTATTTAGTAATCTTGTTTCCTCACTCATTCCTCTGTGGACCTAAGCTGCAAATGCTATCGACTACAGAGACTCACCAAATCCCCACATACAGGTATTTATGGACCTTGCTTTGAAGAACCACATATTTATGGACCTTGCCTGAAGAAGAAGCTTCTTCAGAAAACTAAACCAATTAACCCTCTAGGCTCTTCTGACTTCTCTGTTATTCCTATCTGGCAGTATACATCTGTATTTTTAATATATAGCTATGTCAAGCAAGCATAATTCTGACAACATGAATGGCTGCTTGTACATTTTCCTTCAGTTTTATGACATGAGTCACTGTAATTTTTCCTGTTTATTTAGACATCATCAAGCTCTACCCTCAAACACTCTGTGATCTTCTTTAGTATTTATGTATGCACTCTTTGACAAAACTTTTTTTGAAAAAAAAAAAACACCATGTCTGTAGCATTGTTTGCTTACCTTTGTAGAGTAATCTATGTTCAATAAATCAGGTTTCTCATTATTACGTACTTTCAGTACTACTGACTTCAATATAAATTTGGTTGTATCTGTAATGACCTCAAGGTTCTTATTGGTATTTTAGCTGTTTCAGTGCCAGAGGTGAGTAATGGGTGAATGCCACATGCCAACAGCAGTTATTCTAGCACACAGGTTTTATAATGGACAAAGACAGTACATTAGTTCACATTGATTCCTAGCTGCTGTCATAATAAAATGTGGTATTATGTCAGGCATAACAAATGAATAACTTCCATACTACTTCTCTGTAATATGGATCATCATGTTTGCCTGCTTTGTTCCCTCTCCTCTATGATATCCACTGAAGTTTTGGCACTACTGAAGTTTTGCCATTAACTTTGGGTTACAGGTAGGTTCTGTGTGGTTTGAGAAGTGCCCTGTATCTAATAATGTTGTCCTTTCACATTTTAGATTTTCTCACTGGTGGAGACCTGCAGCTTTATGGGGCCTTGTTTCACAGAAAGAAAACAAGGCAGTAGAGGGCATGTTCTAATTGTCAGATTTGGAAAATATTGTCTGATCAAAGAAAAATTTTAATGTATGCAGGAGTCAAAAACTTAACTTTTTGAGTGTTGAAGGTAATTACAGAATCACAGAATCACAGAATTTCTAGGTTGGAAGAGACCTCAAGATCATCGAGTCCAACCTCTGACCTAACACTAACAGTCCCCACTAAACCACATCCCTAAGCTCTACATCTAAACGTCTTTTAAAGACTTCCAGGGATGGTGACTCCACCACTTCCCTGGGCAGCCTGTTCCAATGTCTAACAACCTTTTCGGTAAAGAAGTTCTTCCTAACATCTAACCTAAAACTCCCCTGGCGCAACTTTAACCCATTCCCCTCGTCCTGTCACCAGGCACGTGGGAGAACAGGCCAACTCCCACCTCACTACAGCCTCCTTTAAGGTATCTCTAGAGAGCAATAAGGTTGCCCCTGAGCCTCCTCTTCTCCAGGCTGAACAAGCCCAGCTCCCTCAGCCGCTCCTCATAGGACTTGTTCTCCAGACCCCTCACCAGCTTCGTTGCCCTTCTCTGGACCCACTCAAGCACCTCGATGTCCTTCTTGTAGCGAGGGGCCCAAAACTGAACACAGTACTCGAAGTGCGGCCTCACTAGAGCCGAGTACAGGGGGACGATCACCTCCCTAGCCCTGCTGGTCACAGTGTTTCTGATACAAGCCAGGATGCCGTTGGCCTTCTTGGCCACCTGAGCACACTGCTGGCTCGTATTCAGCCGACTGTCCACCATCACTCCCAGGTCCTTCTCTGTCTGGCAGCTCTCCAACCACCACATGCTCTCCAACATATCCCTGCCTGTAGCTCTGCTTGGGGTTATTGCGCCCCAGGTGCAGGACCCGGCACTTGGCCTTGTTGAACTTCATGCAGTTGACCTCAGCCCAAAATTCACACTGCATAAGACTTTCAACTACTTGGAACATACTAACTAGCATATCTGCTAATACTGTTGTTGCACATTTAGTCATAAAAACCCTAATACATTTAACTGGTAGTCTTGCTTAAATGACTCTACAAATTTCTGTCCTTAAATATTAATTTTGAAAAAGCAAAAGAGATGATAATTAACAATTATCATAGAATCATAGAATATCCTGAGTTGGAAGGGACCCTTAAGGATCATCAAGTCCAACTCTTGACACCGCACAGGTCTACCCAAAAGTTCAGACCATGTGACTAAGTGCACAGTCCAATCTCTTCTTAAATTCAGACAGGCTCGGTGCAGTGACCACTTCCCTGGGGAGCCTCTTCCAGTGTGCAACCACCCTCTCTGTGAAGAACCCCCTCCTGATGTCAAGCCTAAACTTCCCCTGCCTCAGCTTAACCCCGTTCCCGTGGGTCCTGTCGCTGGTGTTAATGGAGAAAAGGTCTCCTGCCTCTCGACACCCCCTTACGAGGAAGTTGTAGACTGCAATGAGGTCTCCCCTCAGCCTCCTCTTCTCCAGGCTGAACAGGCCCAGTGCCCTCAGCCGTTCCTCGTACGTCTTCCCCTCCAGGCCTTTCACCATCTTCGTAGCCCTCCTCTGGACACTCTCCAACAGTTTCATGTCCTTTTTATACTGTGGTGCCCAGAACTGCACACAGTACTTGAGGTGAGGCCGCAATTAAAACATTATTTTGCAACATTTGAAACAGGCAAATTTAAACATGCCTTTTTTTTTTTTTTTTAATGCAGATTGATTAAAAAAGGAACTCCTTAAAACATAAATTCTGCACATACATACTCTATATGTACCAGCTAAACCAATATTTACTAAACATTTACCTCTTGGTATGATGAAGTGGACACCAGTTTAGATTTTTCTGCAATGTGGGAAATTGTTTCTGTCATTCTCTTGTATGTTTCAAGATTTTGTGAGGCATTGCAATCACGGACACGAGTACAGACTGGGAGAAGAACCCACTGAGAGCAGCCCTGTGGAGAAGGACTTGGGGTTCTGGTGAACAAAAAGCTCAACATGAGCCAGCAGTGTGGGCTTGCAGCCCAGAAGGCCAACTGCATCCTGGCCTGCATCAAAAAAAGTATGACCAACAGATAGAAGGAGGGCATTGTCCTCCTCTACTCTGCCCTCATGAGTCCCCACCTGGAGTGCTACATCCAGATCTGGGGTGCCCAGCACAAGAAGAATGTGGGACTGCTAGAGTGGAGAGGAGGGCCATGAGGAAGATCAGAGGGTGGAGCACTTCTATGAAGAAAGGCTAAGAGGGGGTGATCAGCCTTCTCAGAGTAGAGAAGGCTCCAGGGTGACCTTATTGCAGCTTTTCAGTGCTGAAAGGGGACCTTATAAAGCAGACGGACAATTTTTTGCTGTCAGATAATAACAGGACAAGGGGGAATGGTTTAAACTAAAAGAAGGTATATTTAGATTAGGTATTAGGAGGACATTATTCACTCAGGGGGTGGTGAGGTTCTGGAACAAGTTTCTCAGAGAAGCTGTGGATGCCAAATCCCTGGAGGTGTTCAAGGCCAGGCTGGACGAGGCCCTGGGCAACCTGGTCTGGTTGCATCCCTGGTTGCCACCTGCATGGTGGCATCCCTGTCCATGGCAGGTGAGTTGGATCTCAATGATCTTTAAGGTCTCTTCTAACTCAAACCCTTCTGTGATTCTATGGTTAACAGCATGTGATGATACTGATGGTCATATGGTGGTGTTCAGGCATTACAGAACTGGAACCTGACCACAGCTGCAACAAATTATTGCTGCCAGCAGTGATTTCCTACCACAATGTATGGGGACATAATTAACCAGGCTTCTGGATGACTGACAGTAGGTCATGCAAATAGATTTTCTGATGGCTATGGCGAGCCTTTGCACACAGGACTAGCTGAATTGATGGTCTGCCATTTGGTGTATTTATATTTGTCAAGTCTTTGTATTATAATGTGGTACTCCCTTCTGCTGGAAGCTAGTAAAATCTGACTTTCTGAGCTACTTCAAATGTCAACCGTGATTATGGTATTTATTTTAGAATTCTCATGTTATAAGTTCTGAAATTCTATAACCAGACAGGTTTGCTGGTTTTCATAATAGTATCACTGAGACTTTGTGAGGTTGCTTCTTGTTGGAATCTTTTATAGAAACTCAGCACCATGGTACAACAAATCCTGATGCTCCTCTGTGGCATTTCAGCTACTAAGGCTGGAAGTCAGATGTGCCTGGGATACTCTAAAACAGCATTTTCTACAATTTAAATGCATTGTCTGAAGTTAGTCTGATGTCATCATATCCCTTCTTTGCTTACAGTCAGAGAGAGAAGTTTCCATGGATTGATCTGAGTTATTGTTGAGAAAATCAATTTCTGTGATTATGCAATGCAGTTTACTACAGTCAGGGAGAATTCAGTGAAGTTATTTACAATCTTGGCATGCCAGTAGACAAATATAACCTACTTATTAAGTTCTGTGAACTGACAATTGACCTAACCCCTTCCTCTTTTGTCATGAATTTTCCTTCCCCAAAGAAACCAGTGTTTTTGGCCAGTGAATCCAGAAGAAGAAGATAAAAAAAAAAAAAAAAAAAGCTCTTATTTTGCTGATGTTTCTGTGTGTTGAACATTAGCAATACAGAACAAGAAAGGAGAAAAAAAGGGAAGTAGTTAAGACTCCTTGAAACTTGTTACCCCACTGCAAATGAGTGTGGCTTTTCCACCCTTGTCATTGATACTGTTGGACACATACATTTAGGATAGATTTGAAGGTGGCAACCATCACCCCCAAAGATACTTCACTTCATTGTGGTGTTATCAATGATTTTCCAAACACCATTCCCAAAGGTGCCAATGATCTTGAGAAAAGTATTGACTAAGATCTTCAGGAGGGATATAAGAATAACTTCTGAAAAAGCTAGAATACGACAGTCAAGAAATCAAGACTAAAGATAGCTTCTCTTGCACTAGATAGTAAGGTTGTGTTTGGTCATGGAGTTGTTTGTTGGTGTTTCTTGTTTTGTTTTGTTTTTTGAACATGAAGGAAATGTTGATGAGTTACCATGGCATAGGAAACTGAATTATGACTGATGCCATCAAAAACAGAGAATTGTAAGAGCCAGGACTGGAAAGGTTTTCCTATAAATTGAACATTCATTTTAAGAGGCAGTAAAGAGTGAGACAGTGTGGTGCCATTGGATGCCTCCAGAGGCTGCATTTAAATCTTTTATTTCAGTTTTAATTGCATTATTTCATGCATAATTTGCCTCTAAGAGGCTAGGACATTTGTAGAATAAATACTAAAATTTAGATTGCTTTGTGACAGGAAGGGGAAAAGATATTCCTATAGCTGGTTATTTATTTCTTTGTTTAGTACTTCACATAATACATCACTTTCCATCTGCATCTGCAGTATTTTATAAAGTAAAAGCTTTTTTTTTCTTTCTCTCTCTCTTTTTTTTTTTTTTTTTTAAATGCCCTTAGTAGATGGTCACATGTCATAAGAGACCTCCTTAAATAATGAAGATGTTGTCATCTGTCAGGTACTCTGACTACTCACAACATTATTGATCGAGATAAAAGTGTAAGACAGTTACCGGAAAGTGGAAAACAGAATCAGAGAATGGAGAAAAAAGAGAGAATTAATTTAAAATTATTAAAGTGAATCATTAGGCCTGCCCCATAAAGTATCAGTCTGGGGAACTGTGACCTATTCAAGACTATTCCCAGTGTCAGCTATGAAAACAGCAGAAGTGATTAATGGCACCAGGTGCTCTGCTATAGACTGGATTAGGTCCGAAGAACAGCATTTTCAGATGACTTCATTTAAATAATGCACTTATGTGTGTATCTACATGTTATTCTGCTCTGCTAAGATTTTAACACATACAGGGCCAAATTTTCAATTTTGCTTTATTCCTCTTTGTCCAAGATAGAAAGAACAAGGAACAAAATCCCTACTTTCCACATCTGCTGGTTGCACTCTGCATGGCAGACAAGCCTGAAAGCTGAAGCTTTGCAGAGCCATCCACCCTACATTATGGCAGAACATTAGCTGAGCAGTGCTCACAGAATTTATAAATTTTTATGGCAATAAGATCTAAGTCAGTTCGCAGGATTTTCTCTTCCTATCTTTTGTTTATTAATCTGCTCATGGTTTTGTTGTTGTTGGTTTTGTTTTGTTTCTCTGAAAAGTAGCCCCATCAAGAAAATGCTTTCTTCAGAAACTGCCATGCTCTCCATATCACTTGAGGACATCCAAGAGATTGTCTGATTCAAAGAGCCCTATTCTGTTAGTGAGAAACCAAACTAACTGTCAGATTAATATGATTCCTGAGGCAATTGGGTGGTCTTTATATAATGTCATGTAATGTGAAATGTATATAAGAGTCAAAGTAGTTACCTACTTATTGCTGTCAAAGATAAAAAGGTAAGAATACTCCTTAGAATAATTTAACCCATCCTAAACTAAGTGCTTATAATGAGATGAGTCAGCCTCTGGAGGTATGTATTTATTTTACCTGGTTAAGAGCTGATTCCAAGTGGGAATCTAAATGAATTCCAGGTGGGAGTTGAATGTCAAAGTAATCAAGAGAGTAAATTTTCAACATAAGTTAAAACAATTAAAAAACTTCAAAAGCTATTAAGATTAAAGTCTGATTTATCTCTCCTGAGGCCAATTTGTACCTCTGTGTCCTAAATGCTTTTTAAACTCTGTTGTTCCTTTCACAAATTTTATTTTACACTCTGTTTTTGGAATTCGGATGGACACATTGCCCCAGATCTTTAAAAGCATCTGAGTATCTTTCTACTAAAGATATGGCAGACAATTTGCAGCATTTTCAAAACTTGCAGCTGGGTTTAGGCAGTTTCACTCCTGTATTATATCCAGTGTCTTCTATTTCTTGTTATCTGGCTCTAGGTTCACAGCCAGTGGGGAACAGAAGGGTCAGGAAGGGTTCAGGGCCAGCTCTTTTTGGTCATGGTGTCCTCTGGCTCACTGAATGATATATATCATTAGTTTTATGTCAAACTGAAATAATTTATTGGATTTGTAATTGCAGATTTGAAGTTATGTTTGGATCTTCTTAAAATCTTCTTCACCTTGGATGCTTCATATCTATGAAATCACTACTGAATAGTGAAAATGTCAGAAATTACTATAAAGCCTTTTGTACTGAGGTATAGTTTACCTGAGAAATACTTACTGGCTCAGAAGAGAGAGACAAGTCAGGAAAAAGAGAGTGAGAAGAGAAATACTTAAACCATAATTCTTGTGTGTTTGTGTGTGTGTGTAAAACAAATAGTATCTTCAAGAGCACCTTCTTTTTGAAAAGCACTTTCCACTGCATAACCAGCTGATTCCTGAGATGCAGCATACAGTAGATGTCAGGCTAGCACCACCGTGGGAGCTGCAGCCTTTATCAGATGCTCTGCTGAGTCACAACACCAGCTTGCCTGAGATTCAGCAATTGGTTTGTACTCAGCAGCATGGCAGGTCTTTGCTTTGTCTTCTTGAATGTAAGATAATCTTTGGGTGAGAGGGACAGTTAAGATGATTTGCTGTTTACTCTATAATCTTCTTTGCAAGTTCACTCACTTTCTCACTTGATTGGTCTACATATTATACTTATGCTGTCAGACATTCTTTGGCTTCACAATATATCAACAGTTCACTGGCACATCTTCTTAATTGAAAAATCATTTTTGCAGGGGATGATCTATACACAAAGAGAAAGTGTGTAGAAAATATGCAGACTCATGCCCCAATTTTGTTTTAATTTTCTCCCAAATGTAGTAAATCAGCAGAACATCCCTTTTCATCTCACTTTCTATTTGCAGAGTCATTAATACAATGTGGCAAAACCCCTTGAAACTCGTTTTTCTGAGTCCTAGCTCATCAACTTCTTACATTTTCTTGCTTTTCTACACCTTCTCATCCAGAAATAGTGGAGGTTCAGGGAGATCCTGTAGAAAAATCTGACAGCATCCAGCTATAACCATAAGACTTGAACCTACTTACATTGCTACGGTTAAGCATATACCAATGTGCATGAGAAAACAGTTTTTAAACTCAACCAACAGATAACACTGCAGATGCAAAGAAAGAAATGATATATGAAGTGGAGTTAAATTCTGAATATTAGGAAGGCTTAATGTATTTAAACTAAAGCTCTGTATGAATGCCCTATATATTATGCCAGGCAAATGTGTTTAATGCATAAGTTAATTTATTTTGGTGAATATTTAGTATAATGTTTCTCTGTGAGTTAGGCAGCTTTGCTTGAAGATATTGTGTATACATATTTAGTTTATGCAACAGCAAGGCCTTTCAGAGTTTGTTTCATTTTTTCATGTTACTTTCAGAATGAATATCATAAAACAGAGTCTATACTGATTTTTTTTAGTCTATATTTATTTTTTTTTAAATATTGCATTTTTAATTAACTTCAACTTCCCCTTGTCTTTGTGCTCCTTTGCTGAAGCTCACACTGTCATGACAGTGGTTGACAATAATAGATAAAGTGTTGCAGATAAGAATGAGGCTGATATATTCTACATTAAAGCCCGAAAGCAACTGTTTTTTTAAATCAACTATCTGACTGGAACTGCTTTCATTTTGCTTTTTAGCACCTCATTAGGATTGCTGGTATTTTCCTGCAGTACTAAATTGCTGCCCCAGTCACAGTTCATTTTCCTCCTCTAATGTCCAATTACTCTGTTTTCTACTGAAAATTATCACATTTCATTCTACAATAATTTAATTAAAATATTTTATTTGAGAATATAAATCAGCAACAAAAGGGCAGCATCATGTTGCATCCTCCTATCATGGCTACTTGGCATACTGGGAAGTAGCACAGATGTAATGGCTTGCAGAAAGAGCCAGAAAAGTTTGTGCCACTGAAGGACGCCATCAGGCTAATGTTCTCATATTCTAACCCTTTTGGCAGCTAATTGCTACTTTTAAATATTGAGGGCCTTGTGACATTTTCAAGTTTCTACCTCTGCAGAGCAGTAGCGGCACCTCTGAAATGTGCCCAGAAATGCTGGATGAATATCCAGGCTGACTATGACCCACTACTTCTGACTGTGACTACTTTTGGACTAGGCTCACTTTAGGTTTAGAATTATTGTGCCTTATGGGGGCATGGACCCTCACTCTGTCTCTTCTTAATTGTCTCCCCAGCCCCAGAAACTTCAACACAAGTTTCAAGAGTCTTCAGTACAAATACATGGGTTTTGCAAATAGTTACTTCCACACTTATATTTAGAGAGATCTGAAATTCCATACAGCCAAATGGTTACAAACGACAATGTAATCTTAATCTTGTTCAGATGAGGACACCGATGTTTTTGTTTGTGTGTGTGTGTGTGTTTTGTTTGTATGTGTGTTTTGTTTGTGTGTGTTTGTTTTTTTTTTCTTCCTGAAGGAAGAATAAAAGTCCTATTTTAAATCCTTTTCCCTGACAATAAATTGCTCTTGTTGACACCTGTCCCTTGGGAAAAAGAACCAACTGTTTAAATGCTGGGATGAGCTACCAAGTGGAGACAGCTACTAAGTGGAGTCCAGGGTTTAAACTATTATGTTTCACTGCAGCAGAATATGGAATCAATCCACAGACCTCTCTGTCTTCATTTTTCACAATAAAGTGAACAAGTTACATATGAGAGGCCTCTGAAGAAAATCTCAAAATTTTCTTTTTGAAAAAATATTTAGAATTTCAGTGTAAAACTAAAATCATTTTGATAAACAGTATTCCAAAATGCAGTTAAAAATAATAAAAAAAAAAAGTGAACTGGAAAGTTGAATCCCTCATAGGAATGTCCATTCTTGGAGAGTTTCAGTCTGGACAAGGCTTGGACAAGGCCCTGAGCAACCTTTTCTCACTTTGTGTCATCCTGGTCTCAGGCAGGTCTTAGGCTATCAACTTCCAAACCAGATTTTTATCTTGTTTCTGCAAATGGGGCATGACATTTTATATTTTATAATAGACCTGACTAGCTCATGCTCTGATTTTTTCCCCTTTTTTATTTTATTAATGGTGCTGTCTTCCTTTGTTACTTTCTCATATTTTTTTCAGTTAAATCTTGGACATAAATTCAATTTCCTTCACAAAGAAAATATTTTCATTTATGGATTTGCCCTTACTCATTTAAAACGTAGCATATTCCATACCCAAACAGACATTGTCATAAAGCCTTGATTTTATGGACACCAGCTTTGGCTTGGGCAGATGCTTGCCAACTGATAAGACAGACCACACAGGAACAGGATATACTTTTGCAATTGCCAAATATACCAGAGAAGGACCTGCACACCATGTCAGGGTTTTTTTTTTTTTTTTTCCAAATCTGAGCAAATTCTTTGGATTCTCTAACTTTATTTTCTGCCCACTGTGTCTGGGACATAGAGGCATGTGAGAAAGGACAAATTTGCTGATAGCAACCCACTAGGAAGGAAAATATCAGTGATTTTGGCAGCTCCCAATAATCATTACGTAGTCTGATAAGACAGAACAAAATTTTGTCACTAAGAAAGGGACACCCCTTCCATGCAGTGTGCATGTCTGATCTCCTCAGAACAGCTGGGAAACTAAAGTTAACTAGAAAAATTGATACTTCATGGAAGGTTGTAACAGTGAAGAAATGGGTTGAAAAGCAGTCTCAGAGTTTGTTCTCTTAATTTTCTCACATATACTTTATAAATATAAATATATGTATTTCTATATAGTCTTGTCTAACATACATTTATTTGTTAAGTATACTTATCTTTTCTTACCAAAAGTAGATGAGACATTCATAAAAGAATTTGAGAGCATTAGTTTATCAGGATCTAAATGCTTTCTGCCAAACAAATTTATAACATTATTTTTCATAGTACAAATTGCACATGTATAATATAACAACAGCTTAAGCTAAAATCAGAGTAGCACTGCTGATTCTTAATTACAATACAATGAGCCAGGGTAAGCACTAAAATTCTGTATCGAAATTTCATTTTTGTAAAGGGTATCTATAGAGAGAAAATGTGACATCTGCATAAATTCTGTCCGTGAATGTCCTCGAGAAAAAAAAAAAAAAAAAAGCACATTCTTCTAAAAAGCATGAACTATTTTTGAAACAAAATTTATATTTGATATAATCATATTCCCTAATTTATTCATAGAATATATTTATTCATACTCGAGGTTGGATTTTCACCTTTTACTATATTCAGTTTGTGTTGATCTTTTTTTTTTTTTTTTTTTTTTCCACAGAAGACATGAATTTCAATGACTTTTGACCTTTTTTCTCTTCTTTCTTTTTAATCTAGGTGACCACGATGGAAACAAATCCAAAAGAATAGGTAGATGATGAATAGAACTGCTCAGTGATTGACCAAGGCAGTGGTCAAAATCCAGAGTACCAAATCAGCTCACTGCAGTGATGATTAGCACACTATAAAAATGTTGACTGATGAGCCCCTTCTATTCTTAGACTCCAACACAACATGACATTTCCTCAAACCAGGGAAATTGAAATATGAGACTGTAGAGTGAACTTGACTTGAAGGGGAAGGTGCTTGCCAGAAAGAAAAAGAAAAAAATAACAAGGGGTATAGTGATTAGGCTCACGAGAACAATAGTACATGATACAGGTAGTGTAAACTGTTATTTTTGGGTATCCAGAATTGAAGTTAAGTAGGTGCAATCTGGACCTTAACAGCTGCTAAAACTTTCAGTTGCATATGTAAGAGAAGATGATCTATACATGAAATAGTGCTGTCTGAAATCTCTAGAATAAATAATATCTTTAATCCCCCCAAATACCCAATTTCACAAGACATAATTTCATAACTGGCACCCTAATTTCCCAAATGAATATGAAGCCCCACAGCACCAAGCTTTTCATCTGGGCCTTGGCTTTGACTAGCACATTAATGCTCCCAGAAGTGCAGGTCTCCAGCTAGCTCTGTGTCAGAAGGTTCCCTATATCAGCAGCAGAACCTGAGTCCTACCACCATTTCACTTCACTTACCAAGTTTGTTAGGCCTCCAAAATTATCTCAAATAATAATTACAGGTACTGGCAAAAATATGGTATATTGCATTATGTAATTTATTATTATTATTATCATCATCATCATCATCATTATCGTTATTGTTATTGTTTTCATTATTATTATCATTATTATATTTTAGGCTATATAAACTCATCATTAGAATTAGAATCACAGAATCACATAATAATTTAATTTGGAAAAGATCTCTCAGATCATCAAGTCCAACTATTAACCTAGCACTGCCAAGTCCAGCACGAAACCATGTCCCTAAGCACCACACGTACATGCCCTTTGAATACATGTACCTCCAGGGATGGTAACTCAAATGCTTCCCTGTGCAGCCTTTTCCAATGCCTCATGACCTTTTCAGTGAAGACATTTTTCCTAATATTCTACTTAAACCTCCCTTGGTGCAACTTGTGACAATTTTGTCTTGTCCTATCGCTTGTTGCTTGGGAGAAGAGACCAATCCTCATCCCACTACAGCCTCCTTTGAGATAGTTGTGGAGAGTGATAGGGTCTCCCCTGAGCCTCCTTTTCTCCAGGCTAAACAGCTCCAGCCACTCCCCATCAGACTTGTTCTCTAGACCTTTCTCCAGCTTCATTGTCCTTCTTTGGACATGCTGCAGCATCTTGATGTCCTTCTTCTAGTGAGGGGCCCAAAACTGAACACAGTATTTGAGATAAGGCCTCACGAGAACCAAGTAGGAGGAGAAAGAGTAATGCCATGGCTGATATTGGTGATAAGGAAGAGACTTAAGAGAATTTATTTATTTATTTATTTATTTTTAACATACATAAAAACCTGTGAGAAACCAGATCTTTTCATTGCTACTGGTACTGGCAACACCATTCATGTCTGCAAGTATGCTGCTTGTTGAATTGACACTAAATTAAATATCTTGCATGCAATAAGTTTCAGACTTGTATGTCAAGGTCATATTACCTATATGGCTGAGGTAATAATTCACAACCAATAAGTTATCACTGGAACTTTTAATGTAATTGCTCCATCACTCTGTATCTTTCTCTTCCTTTTGTCTTATAAACCTAGCCTAAAAAAAACTGTTTTTATTAAACAGCATGTGTATTTGTATTTTTATGTTGTTTGGTAAAGAAGTGGGGCATGAGAAGAAATGTAAAAAAGCTGCACAAAAGCTGCTTCAAAGGGGAATAAAATGATGTGTATTATGTACCTTTTGAGGAGAGGGCAAGTGCTAGTGAGTTCTAATTGCAATAGGAAAAGTTCACATTAGACATTATGGGTACTTTGTAACTATATAAATAGTGAAGCACTGGAGTACTTCGGAAAGCCTGTGGAGTTTCCATCCTTAGAGGTTGTAAAAAATAAGTTGGCTAAACATCTATCAAAAATAATGTGGGTATAATTGATTTTACTGTGGGGCACATAGGTGACTTGATGACCTTTTAAGGCCTTTTCATCCTTCTGACTCTGTAATTCTATGAAGCTGCTATTTTTAAAACACACCTCATTGTTCTGTTCTAGCTTAGCATGGAAAGCAGTCTTTTTTTTTTTTTTTTAAGTACTCTGTTCAATATTAGATCAGATGTAAGAGCTACAGGGATGAAACTGATTTCTTTACTTGAATTTACAAGGCTTCTTTGCTTGAACTTACAAGGCAACTGCAAACTGACTGCAAAGATAAATCAAATACAAGTTATCAGTGCCACAGAAACATGATTGTTATAAATGAATTACCAAACAAGCATCAGGACCTATGCAGTATACACATGGTACCACTTCCAAATATGAGGCAGATGTAAAATATTCTTTGTGGTCTGGATACAAACCCTTTGGGGTATAAACAAGAAGGAAAAGGCTGTGATTAGCTGAAATACTCAGATCCTGCAGACATGGCTAGGAAGGTTAGTTTCATGACCATGTTCTACTGGTCCCTTTGTGTGAAGGCACCACTCAACCAGCAGTTTAGCTATTCATCTGATTGTTACCTACCCTGTAATTGTTAATTATTTCTACAAAGTGAGACTGTGCTATCTAATATTCCTAAAAGATAGTATGAGAGTATTTCATTTATGATTTTTTTTTTTTTTTAATCAAAGGGTCTCTCTCTCTCTCAATAACTCCCAAAGTGAGAGATCAGTGCTTTAAAGTCACAACCTCTTTCAGATTGTCTAATTGCACTGTAGACACAGTGTTGGAGACATTAAATTCAAGAGGCAGAAGTACACAAGAAAGTTGTACATTACAAAGCCAAATATGTCTCCTTTAGAGCTTTTCCAGCAGGATTTGGTTTCCAGGCCTTTCTAGGCAAAATTTGCCCCACTCTGTTTTGATTTATGTTTCAATAGTCAACAGAAACCATCTGAAATGGTGATATAGAGAACACAAGATTACAAGTGTACCACAAAACCTTTGACATTTGGAGAGAAAAGATCTTTTCTGAGCCAAGGTAGCTCTCAGAAGAAACAAATTATAGCTCTGCACTAGACTTACTTTCTGTGAAGTATTGTCCAAGCACACACAGTGAAGTATAATAATCTGCAATGTAATATACTATTTTATTTAACAGCAAATAAAATGTGACCTCTTCACTTTAATGAAGAGAGATCTGGAAAACTTCCCATAGATGCATCTTTTCTTGTAGACAAATGTGAGGAGAATACAGTACCTAGCTAAGTACCTAGTGAGTACTTTAAACAATAACTAAAAGCTCCTGGCTTTTAAATCATTCCTACTGCTTTTCAGGTGACACCGCAGGAAAGTGCTGCCAACACCACTCCTTAGCAGATAATAATAAATTGTTAGCCATGGAAATTTTTCGACACGGTGGCAGTAATCAAGGTCTCCTAAAGCAGGTACTTTCAGAATGTAGGTACCTTTCCCATTTGTGAAAATTGCTCTTGCCATGATGCTATGAGATGCTACAGGACTTGATGGACTTTAGAAAGCTGCAGAAGGCTGTTAGATCAGTCAAGAAGAAATTAAAAGATTCCAGATGTTTGAGAAATGCTTGGCTTAGTGGAGCAGACTGACTATAATGCTCTTCACAGCTCTCACGCATGGAAAGTCTAAACAAAGCGACCATGCCAAGTGCTCAGATTTTGTGCTGTCAGTTTCAGATTTTCTTTCAAAGAGTAATTCTCAGAGAGTAACTGACAATATGAAAGACAGGTAATAAACAGAAAGATTTTGCTTTAGAACAATATTAGGGTGTGAGGATTTTTTTTCTAATTATTACAGAAAATCTAACCACTGTGTCATGATACCATTGGATTTTGTGCAATTATTTATAATCCAGATTCACACACCATAGGGACTAGTATTTTGTGCATGTTGACAAGTACCAGGCAGCTTTCCAAAAGTTTGGAAGAATGTTTTAGATAATCATCAAAAAGTGCAGATGTTTGTCCAAATGTATGTGAAACTCTACCAAACCTTTCCCTCTCACCCTGCTAGATTAGAGAGATACTCCATGCCTTTTTTCTCTTAGAAATCTTGCAGGAGCAAGGCTCCTCTCCTCAGGCAGAGCTTTGAGTTCAAGCTGCTTTTGGAAGAAAATGCACTTATAAAAGCTTAGATAAAAGTAAGCCCAACCTGCTCTGTAGCCAAAACCCCAAATCAAAATTTCTTTCCAGCTTAGAAAACATTAAAATGATCTGAATCTTAAATGTTGTGTTGAGCTTCTTACTCCTGTAACTGAATGACCCAACAGCTAGAGCCAAACATCCCGACTAAGCTTCATTATGACTCAAACCTGGATATGAATCTTGTTTTGAGATTTATTTAGGCTGGACATCAGGAAGAGATTCTTCACCGAAAGGGTGGTTGCACACTGGAACAGGCTCCCCAGGGACATAGTCACTGCACCAAGCCTATCTGAATTTAAAAAGTGATGGGACTATGCACTTAGTTACATGGTCTAAACTCTTGGGCAGACCTGTGCAGTGCCAGGAGTTGGACCTGATGATCCTTATGGGTCCCTTCCAACTTGGGATATTCTATGATTCTATGATTCTTTTCTCATTTAAAAAAGATGGAAAATGGGAAGGGGAAGGGGGAAGGGGAAGGGGAAGTGGGAGAGGGAGGGGGAGGGGTGGGGAGAAAAAAGAGAGGAGACTCGAGACTCGAGGGAAGGGAAGGGAAGGGAAGGGAAGGGAAGGGAAGGGAAGGGAAGGGAAGGGAAGGGAAGGGAAGGGAAGGGAAGGGAAGGGAAGGGAAGGGAAGGGAAGGGAAGGGAAGGGAAGGGAAGGGAAGGGAAGGGAAGGGAAGGGAAGGGAAGGGAAGGGAAGGGATACCTGAAGTGTTCTGAATTCTCTGCAGTATATTGGGGGAAGGTTTGGATCATTTTCTGACTCTACACAAATCACTTTTTTGCCTCCTTCACATTTGCTAAAATCCCAATAGAGCATGACAAATTGGATCAACTGTTTGACGAGTAATCATCTCATTGCTGATCGCCCACTAGTGTTTCAAAAGCATCCGGCTGAAACTCAGCCATCTCTTTTATCATCTGTAGCACACCAGAATATTATGAAAGAGAGAAACCACTGCCAAAAAGGTGGGAGATGCCAGAGTTTTTATGAGCAACATATAAAGCGTCAGTTCCTCATGAAAAAGCCTGCAGCTTTTAACAGAGAATAACCTCTCTGTAGATGTTTTACTCTGATGAATGTATGTTTTAGGAGAAGTGGTGATTTCTATTAGTTATATAGTTAAGTGTTTGCAAACCATTCTGAGAATGATTCTACAGGATTTAAAAGTTGTAAAAGTGCTATTCTATTAGTAGCATGAACCTTCTTTTTCTTTTCACTAATAGATGGAGCAGGATTCCTGGGACAGGAATACATTGGGTGGATCAGATTTGCCAAGACCACATGTAGGCAGGTTATGTGTCACTCAAAATTAAGATTATGCTCATAAGCAGGCAGGAAAATGCATTTCAGCTGGCCCCAGTGCTCAGACAAGGAGGGTGGGTGGATCAGAGGTGGAGGGGTGAGATAGAGCAATCAGAGACTGGATATAATGGATGGGGACTTCCACAGGTGAGCCAAGCCTGGAGGGAAGTAGAAACCCAGTTCTGCTTCCAGCCGAACCCTGGCGCTGCTCCCACCTGTTGTTGACTCACATCCACGTCCTCTTTTACTCTGCCTTTAGAAGAGACACAGGTTTAAACATCTCCCCACAATTGCTCCAGGCTGCTTGTTCCTGCACTCACCCCTAGCAAATCAGGGCTGTCATTCCCTGTTTTGTCACCTGCCTCCTTTGTAACCTTGGGAAAGTCATACAAAATTGGATTCACAAAGGAAAATGATTCCGATTCTTAGATTTTGGAGGCTAATTCTCACACTGCTGGTTTCTTTGCAAGCTCCAAAGTCTGTCAGCCTTGTCGGTACAGACCAGCTCAGTCTCATGCCAAACCCAGGAAGATTAGGTGCCTTGTAATGAGCTTCACACACGCCAAAGGGATGGGTGGGGGATCAATGTGAAATGCTGATGCCAGGGGTGTTTCATGTCTAACTCAAAGGCTTCAGCACTCACTCTGGAATGGTCACAACCTGAAATGTTAACCCACACTTTATTCATTCTGCAGTTTCTCAGAGCATCACTTCGTGTGAGAACATCCCTTTTGTACTTCAAAAGAGACAAAAGAAACATAATTGACATAAAAGATGATATCTTCAGCTTTCTCAACAATGAGAAAAGTTGCAGAAGTAGGGTAAGTAGAATTTTATTATGTTTCAGTGGTGGCTATTCATATGGAGGAAATGCTACCTATACAAAGGCCTCAAGGTGCAAGGGAGAATTTATTAAGTAGTAGAATGTGGTTTTCTAGAAAAGCAGAAAGAAAGCACTGTAATTTTTTACATTTCTATTAATGTCTGAAATGATGATGGGGACCTCTGTTTTTCCAAATATGCTGGAGAATGCCCAGGGTACACCGCTTCCACACACTCTAGCCACTGGTTTACTGTTCACAGCTGCATTTGTTTTAAGTCCTGTGGTCAAATTTTAGCAACAAATCATTTTTCTGTATTCATAAAAAAACCCTTCTCTGGGATCTGTATGATCCTTCCCTTTCTCTGAATATTTTAATGTGCTGATGTTTCTAGTATCAGTGTTCCAATTAGCCTATAAAGTGTTGTTTTTATCTTGGGTCTTTCTTGTATAAGATACTATAAAATATTTCTTAGGACAGTGAATAATTTTAGAATAAGATAGTTTATAGCAGTGGTCTCCGAAGTGGGGTGTGTGCACGCCAAGGAGCATGAAAAAGGTCTATTGAAGTATAGCTCCATTAGAATATCAGAAATACAAGTGTATAACTTATAAATAAATGTGTGCATATATTAGGGGTGTGTGCTCAATTCTTTCTTTTTATTTATAAGGTGTACAATCACAAAAGGTTGCAAACCAGTGTTTCAGGACCCTGTCTTCTTGCTTTGATGCTTTTTTTTGTTCCTATATAGACATTGACTTGAAGTAGTAGTGCACAAAGAAGCAAACTAGAGAGTTTTACATTATGTTGTACCATGTTCCAGTTTTTTTTTTAGTTATCTTCTTTGATAGTTTAATTTTATCTACTGTGTAATACATCTTTAGTTGCTTGACCCAAAGACACATTTATTTTCTGTGCTTCCAGAAAAATGATTGCTTGCATATACAACATATGGAATCAATTTGCAGGTTGATATAGCTGTTAAGAATAATTTTATTTATTTATTTATTTGTTTGTTTATTTTTATACCATTACCGCTCCGTACCAAACAATTTTAACAGACATGCCTAATAATTATTCCACATTTAAGATTGTTGAATGCAGCACATCTCACAACAGTTTATTACATTTTGTGGGAGCTCCACTAGTTCTGCAGTTTTTATATCATTTTTGTGAGGCAAGGATTCACCTAATCTGACCTTATATTAGCTAACTACAAGATACTGTAGCACTTTGAAACTCAACATGGGCTGAGAAACATACTGAGACCACAGACAAACATGAGGACAGTCAGTGAGCCCTGTGCGAGGTCAGCTACCAGCATGTTTGAAACAGGACTGAAGCACAGAATTTACCTATTAACCCAGGAGGGATGCTGTCAGCTGTGCCTCTGTCCTTCTTCCTCCTCCAGAAGAAACCAAGCATTACCTCACAGGTCTCCAGGGTTAAACCTATCTGTGAGTTAGCTACAATCTGTACGTGTAGCTGCTTTGCACAGCTACTGGTTTTATACAGCAGTAATCTCCACCATATGTATTTGTGGCTATTTGGAGTTTAAGTTATAAATATTTTTACAGCTACATCAGGGATTCTCTTTTGCATGGAACCCTATAGCATCTACAAGCTTTCCAGTGTTGTTTTTCTCATTTTCTTCTACCTGTGTCTCACTTGTCTTGCTGTTTGGGAACTATGTCACAGGGCACATAAGAGAGCAGGAATATTTAGACTTTTTTAGAAGTTTGAGATCTTCTAATGTGCTTTTTTTTTGTTTGTTTTGTTATTCATTTGTATGGACAATGTATTGATTTTGTTTACACTGAAATTCCATAAGGAAGCTAAAAACAGAGTTTTTCTGATGTAATCACCATGCCTGTAGGAATACTTTTCCAGAGCAAATGACAGATGACAGAGAGCCCTATTATCTTCTGTGTCTCCCCACCTCCCAGTCTTCCTCTGCTACTGTCTCTGGCTCTGGAATTGCAAGAAATGACCAGAACTACTCCAACAATTCTGGAAAGAAAAATCACAGAAAAGCTCAAAAAGCTTTCCCATATGATATAAGAAAATTCATATTTCACTTTGCGAGACTCGGTTACAGTGGTTCTCACTGGAGCTATTATTCATCTAGTCTGTGATGTTGTGCATGAGACTTCAGACTTGCACAGATTTGTTGGAAGTTATTTCTTGCTTCCTGAATGTACCAGGATAAGTGAGTGCCTGGCTTACATGCTGTGGAAACTCCTGTACTCCCCAGTCAGACTCCAAGCCTGTGCAAATACAGACAGTACCTGCTCCAGAAAATTTACAATCTAACAAAATTTGTGTTCATAGTACTGTCCATAGTGCTGCCCATAGATACAATTGCAGACATGGCCATTTATTAAAATTTGATTTGATGTATTATCCTGAATAGGTTTGCTTCTGTTAAAGGGAATCTTTTATTTTTTTTTTCTCATCTTTGCACTTTTTGCAGAAAGCAGATGTTCCGGGCTTTAACGCATGCTGCTTCTTTCTAACTGGCCTGATCCCAAGCACTCTTGATTTTTATGAAACCACATCCTTCTCAGTCTCTCCATCATGAGAGTGCTCTTGTCGCTTCTTCACTGCTCAGCACTGGTTAGACTGCTGCACTTAGCTCCTGCCCTAACCTGTGCAAAAACTGCCTCTTCATGAGCTGCCTTTCCCAAGTCTTGCCCGAGGAATTGTCTCAGATGAGCAGAATGGAAGGATTGTCTCAGATGAGGCAGTGATAGAAGGAGGCTCTGAACCCCAGTGAGGATCCTCCCACAACCCTCTCTTCCAGGAAACAGACCACAGATAAAAGCAAATGGTGTAATAGCTTTTTCTGCAGAGAAGAAACTATTCACTTCATTGTTTGGTCACTTGGAATCCCTTGCCATGGCTTGGGGGAAGGATCTGCTGTGGACTTCTTAGGGATCAAATAAAATTCTTAATTTCAATGAGATGATGGTGTGTGTGTGTGTAACAGAAGGGATATGAGAGTTATCAGTCTTCAAAGTATGGAATGTGCTTTGCTCTCAGCTTGATAACATACTGACAGGCAGAATGGCTGTGTGCAATTTACACACAAATCAGCCACAAATTTGGAAGTACTTTAATGTGAGAATATTTCATCCATAAGTGCCTCTGACCTGTAGTTTTCTAGTAGTACCTGCAAATAAATGTAAATATTCTGACCATGCTCTATCCCTACTTATGTATGATCTGATTCTTAAGATTTTAAAGAAAGAGCTAATGAAAGGATACGAATATGTGCTGCTAGCAGAGGAAAGCACAGACTAAAACTTAAGGTCCACTGGATATTTGTCATGGGATTTGTGGTAATGAGTCCTTTAAAGTATATAATGTACTATCAGTTAGGACTGCGTATAACACTTGTTTGTACAGTAATGGAGCAGAAGTATGGCTTTTTGTTCTACCACAGAACAGACAATCACAGCTCATTATAACTAACTAGACCAAACTAATAATTAGGCAAAACACTGATAATTAGTGTGTGCTACAAAATGTACCTAGAAAACTTCTTGCAATCTAGAGCTCTCTGAGATCTGTTTTCTATCAGGCCCTGTACAGCCACACAGTAACATTTCTGACAGGCGAGCCCTGGTTTGGGTGCATCAGTTTACTTGTTACCTGCCTCAGGCCCTGCTAGAAATGACCACAGCCTCCTTGTTAGCCTAAATATCTGGAAAATGGGGTTGCATTCAGGTGTAAGACTGTTAGTAGCTGAGACATCCTGTTCTGGCTCTCTTCCTTTTAGGTGCCATTATGTCTCTGCCATGCCTACCATGTGCAGCTGGGTCTGCCAAGAGACAGCTCAAGGAGGGGGGGAGGAAGTGAAACAAACTAGGACCAGACTAATTCATTTACTTAAGGTATGATAGAATCCCATTTATTTAAAAATAAAATAGGATTTTGTGCACATTATAGCAACACTGGAAATTAACTCAAAACATAAAACACAAAACCAAGGCAGAATTTCTTAAGGAAGGACATTTCTGCTAAAAATCCGTCCTTTTTTTTTATAGTCTTCTTGTCCTGCAAGCACCAGACATCAGTTTCAGAAGGAGGGAACTACAGAGCGAGCTGAGGATGAGAGCACTGCCTCCCCTGCCCTTGTCCCTGACTCCCATCACGGCTGCCTTTTATAAGGAGTGGCTACCCGCAGCCTGCACGCCAGGGAGAACACAGCTGTGGGCGAAGGCGCCATTTCGTAGCAAGCAGGAGAAGAGTCTGCTCACCTAAAATAAATACATAAATAAATAAATAAATAAATAAATAAATAAATAAATAAATAAATAAATAAATAAATACCGCGTGCTGTGTGACTTGAGATAAAAACGCACATGCACCCCTGGCCCCACCAGCCTCTTTCTCCCGATAACCTCCGGAGCGTCGCGGATCCCCCAGCCACCTGCTGAAGCAGCGCGCGCCCCCCCTCCCCCCAACTTCCCCCTCCGAGGCTGCTCCGCGGAGCGCGCAAACTGCGCGGGGCGGCGCCGCCGCGGGTCCGGCAGGTGGCAGCACGACACTGCGGGACGCCGCGGGGCGCCGCGGGACGCCCCTTGCCCGCCACCGCCGCCGGGCCGCGCTGCTGCACCGCGGCCGGACCGCCGCTCGCCGCACCGACGGGGCGGGACGGGCCGACCGGGGGGCCGATCGGGGGGCCGGGGGGGATAGAGAGAGGGACGGAGGGACACGGGAGGAGGATGGAAAGGAAGCGGGGAGGACGGGGCACAGTGCTCCCCCCTCCGCCAAAGCAGCGCGGTCACCGCCGCGGGGTCGGGCCCGGGGGACGCGGCGGGGAGGGCAAAGGGGCCGGGGGCGGCTCCGCGCTTAAAGCAGGCGTAGGAGCGCGGCGGTGAGCGATGTGCGCATTACTCTGGTGCAATTAGCGTTATAACACGCGCCGGCTCAGCCCGCAGTAAAGACAAAGCTTCATGCAAATTGCCCTCCCCTTCCCCATCCCCCGCTCCCGCGGTCTGACGCCGTTTCCCAGCCTGTTTTTAATGACACGGTGCAGCGGAGTAACTTAAAATTAATTGCAAGGTTCTCGGCTAAGCGGAGGGGTGGGGGGAGGCAGTGTCATTAAGCGGGTCTGGCAATCACAGCCCAGGCCACCTGCGCTTGGCGGCGATGCCCGGCCCGGGGGCAGTGCGCGGGTGCGTGCGGGGGACGGCGGGGACGGGGAGGCTTCGTCGGCGCCGCAGTTCGGGCGGTTGGGGCGGTCGGAGAGCCCGGCTGCTGCGGCGGCAGGGCCCGGCGAAGGTACGGTCTGCGGGCGTGGGGGCGGCCGGGCGCTGCCTCCCGCCAGGTGGAGGAGCGATTTTTGGGGTGGAGAGCGAGCGGCCGTCGGGTCGGGTCGCGTGAGGAGGTGCTGCTTTAAGGTCCCTTCGCTGGGGCTCTGAATATTGCTTTATCTGCACACTCTGCTTTATGTGTTATTTTTTTTTTCTTCTTTTTTAAGACCTGCATGATTTCTTCCCCTAGAAACTGGCATAGACTTATCTGACCCCCACCCCTGAAGATAAATGCTTCAGAACACGGAGAGGACGTGCCTACAAAATGCACTGTGTTGGGGGGAGGACAGCAGGAAGGTTATGAAGGCTAGGAAAATGCTTAAAAATACAGCACCTAATATGAATGTTACACTGAGCTTTGCGTAATCTAGTCACGGGAAAAATACTATAATGGGTCTTTCTTACAAGACTTATATATACTGTCCTCTCTGTCTGCCTTACGTCTTTCTGTTTGCCTCCTCTTTATGCCGCTTTTATTACAAGAAGTTTGTTAATTCGACATTTCAATGTGGCTTCAGAATGCGACACGATAGGACTCTTTTTTTTTTTTTTTTTTTTTTTTTTACAAAACTGAAAAAATGCCCCAAATCTTAACCACTTAACGGCACAACTGGTATGTATAAATAAAATCTTCATTTTTTAAAGTGACGTGAATGTGGTTTACTCTGTAGCCTCAGTAATTTAAACAGCACCTATCTGCTGCAGATAGAGTTGCTATGCACATCTCTACTAGTGAGTTTGAAAATTCGAACTCGGCTTTGATTTATTTCCTTTCTATCAGTGATTAATGCGCCGTAATTAGCTAATCTCAAAGCCATTATTTACAACTGGGGCAGACAAAGGGAAAAACTGATGATCCAGCACTTAAGTCGGTTTGAAATTATGAAACGGAAAGAAATGTTTAGGTCTCGGCTCGGAACCGGACAGCCCAGCCCCAGGGTTCTCGTAAGAATAATAATAATAACAATAACAATAATATTTTAGTTAATCCATTAATTTTCCCTGTTATTTTATTATTATTTTTTATTTTTCCGGCCGAAAGCGCGCTGGCATCACCTCTGCGATTTTTAAAAAAGCGAGGTAAGCGTCTGCTGGGAACCTCCTCTCTCCCCCTTTGTTGTTCGGTCGAGGAAGGAGCTGGGCGCGCTGTCCCAGTGCGCGGTGCGGTTCAGCCCACTCAGCCGACCTCAGGCCACCCCACCCGTGCTCGCGGGGGCTTCGCTGCCGCCGCCCCCAGCGCTGCCCGCAGCCGGGCGCCGGCTGACCCCGGCCGTGTTGCGGGGGGGGGAGCGAGGCGAGGCGGGGGCTCCGGGGCCCACCCGGGCCCACCCGAGCCGCGGCCGCCTGCGTTGCGCTGCGCATTCTGGCGTCGGCCGGGGCTGCCGGAGGGTTGGGGTCGGGTGGGAGGGTGGGGGTCCTGGCCAGTGCCTGCCGGTTTCCTCAGCCTTTTGCGGAAGAATTCCGGCTGCGTTAAATCTGGAGAATTTTTTATTTTTCTCCCCTTTGCCTTTTTGACTGTGAGAATCTGGCTTTCTAATAATAACCCATTCCCTTCACACTCCCCACACCCGCCCCCCCCCCCCCCCCCCAGGGAAGACAGGGATGCTTTTCGTTTGATCTAGAAAAGAGGAGGGAGGGTGGAAATAAAGTATCTATGAAAATAGCAGGGAATGAAAGAGGCAATTCGGTTAGGAATCTTTAAAAAAGAGGGAGAGAGGAAAAAAAAAAAGAGGGCGCTAGGAGAAGGGCAGAGCAAAGGTGCCTGG
This sequence comes from Anas acuta, assembly GCF_963932015.1. NCBI lineage: Eukaryota > Metazoa > Chordata > Aves > Anseriformes > Anatidae > Anas > Anas acuta. The sequence goes on from NC_089017.1 coordinate 12,053,484, forward strand.
TGTGAACAGGCACTGATTGTCCAAGAGAAGAGGTGCAAATGTTCTTTGTTCGGAGGCGCCTTGCTAGAGGCGCACGAAAATCATCATTATCGTCAAAAAATATTAGCACCTACAGGAGAAGGGGAAAGAAAATGGAAAGAAAAAAAAAAAGCAAGCTAGCAAAGCAGAAACCTTGGGGGATGTATATTAAAAGCTATACAGCTTTCCCACCCTGTTTATCATTCCTGGGAAAAAAAAATAATCTGCAAAGCCTTTTCAGTTGCTTCTTGCTCTTCCCCTCCCTCCCCCTCGCTCCCTCCCAAACAAACAATAATTACAGATGATCGCCCCGCGCCCAGTGTAGCGCGGCGACAGGGAGCAAAACGTGAAGGACCGGGCACGGGAGGGGAGCGGAGTGCTGCGGAGGCATCCAGGGCAACACGGGACTGGACCCCCTCCGGGGGAGGACTAACATTCCTCCTTGTGTTTCTTCTTCTTCTTCTTCTTCCTCCTCGTCTTGTCTAATGAAGTACTGATTGAGACATATGAGTTATGCCTGATGCTACTTAGCCCTTGGAAAAAAAACAACAACAACAACAAAAAAAAAACGAATCCAGGTTCTAAACTCCAAACAATTTTGCCTGGGATTTTGGTTCTGGGAAATGCTCCTGTTTGTCCTAAATCCAACCACAAAGGAGGGGGTTGGGTTGGGGGGGGGGGGGGGTGGGACGGGACGGGACATCTGTTTAATTTCAAGCAATAAATACGCCGGATCTGTGGCTGTTTGGGGGTTTTCATTTTTAAAGATGATTAATCCCACCTCCGCCCCTTTCCAATTCGACTGTAAAGAAATGGATTAGGAATGGTATCAAGAAGGATTATTCATTTATATCAGACAGATGGA
>NC_089017.1:12054566-12090239 GCF_963932015.1 Anas acuta
GGGATGGAAGGTGAAAATAAAATCCATGCTATTTGGTATTATCATATGGATTTTGCCATGCAGTGAGAAGCAAGCACTTTTCTAACCTCCTTCATTAACTTCAATGTTTTATTTATATATTGTAATCTTTGGAAAATGTATCCAAGACACTCCAGACAGGCATGAAGTGGATTCCAGAATGCATCCACTCTGACGTGGACTAATACCCATTTTAAAGCTCTTTTGAGTCATCAGTGAAGTGATTGAATTCCTGCTCATGCCCATGACCACTCAGAATAGCACATCGCTCTTACTGGGAAATCTGGGGCTGACAAAATGAGTACGATAATGAATATCAAAATAGAAAGAGCAGACACTGCTACTCTAAGGGGTTATATGTTAAATTACTAACCTTCCTTTTTGGTCTCCATGATGGTGCCTATGAATGCACAAAAGCAAGGACTATCTGGGTACAATTGTCTGTAGATGGGACAAAGTCAGACTGCAGGACCCTCTACTGATATGGATTTCTCATCATGAAAGAACTGTTTTTCTTCATATTAGGTGAACACCAACTCCATAGAGCACATAGATTCTGGAGTGGCCATGGACAAGTGGAATGAATTTTACAGGATAACATCTTTGCAGATTATTTGTGTTTTGAATATTATTGCAGCTGTTCCTGCTGATCCTGTCAGAGGCCTTAGTCTGTTGTGCCAGACATGATCAAATGTGGAACCAGAAAATATCACTGCCTGGTGTTTCTTTTATAAGGAGAAAACCCTGTCTCCTATTTTGGTGGGTTAGGTTGTGACACTGCTGCTAACAGCACCAATGCACCAGAACTTTAACTGCAATAAAGTTGGCTAAAACTTCTGTGGTAAAGCTTGGAAAAAACAACAACAACAACAAAATAACAGGGGAAAAAAAAAAAAAAAAAAGAGAGAAATGGGAGAGAAGAGAAAGCACTCACATTAGAGAAAAGAAAAGAAAACAAAACCAAAAATAGATATGATAAAAAGCACTGTTCAGAAAAGAGCCAGGAGTTCTTGCCATAACTTATTTTTCTTTTACCAAGCAATACCAAAGGCCTTTGGAAAATGTCATTCTTTTTACCTCTAACTCCTCTTGTTCCTGAAATCTTCATGGATTGCCCAGGCTGCCTTATCCAACTATTTCAAGAAAAGAAGGGACTGAGAAAACTAGAAAAGGCTTAACATGTGGATGGAAGGCAACAGTTTTAAGTAAAAATGTCCTGGTTCATATTCTCTGTTAAATTATCCTTCTGTCTCTGTCTTACCTATGTTTACACACATGCACACACATACACACCACACACATACTTGGAATTGCTCCTCAGCAAATCTTGATTAAGTAGCCTGACATGTCAATGTGTCATCCTAGTAGCTCTGCTAGTGCTTAGAGAGAAGAGTGAAGGACTGACTGAGATGGTGGGGGATAATCAATGTCTACATTTGATTGCCTGTAAATCAGCCAGGTAAACCTCAACAGCAGTGTCTTTATGCTTCATGCTGCGTAAAGGTTTGTGATCATAGCTGGTGAGCATTAGGAAGGGAATGGCTGGCTGACAAGAGTGGATTCTTAACAGAACTTTCTTGTTTCCTTTTTAAAACATGATTTTAAGGCTTGGGAAGAATACAAAACTGATGACTCTGGCAGTGGTGTTCATTTAGCTCTGCTGTGGACATGGCACTCTCAGGTAGCTGATACACCCTGACATTGCCTTGCTAACCTGACCCCCTAACTTGGAAAGTAACTGAGAAAAGCTGTTTCCTGATTACACTCTGATAATTCAAATATAGCTCAGTAAAAGTCCAGGCCTGGTGTTACGTGAAGTGAGAATCAGCTGCCTCAGTCTTTGTGCCTGGCCCAAGAGTCAGCCTGGGGACTACTGCATATTGTATAACACACAGAGGCAAGAAAGGGACTCGGCTGGGGTTGGAACAGGGATATCTGGGTTAAAAGTAACACAGTAAAAAAATACCTCAGATCCATGGCACTGTTTCAATTGCATAAAGCCACAGCTCTGTAAAGCTACAGCTAATAATCTTCCCTGTTACTTCCAGGGGAAGTAATTTAACTGCCCTGTTAAAATCCAGGGGAATCAGCAGTTGTCTGTCATGTTATGTGCAGGAGGGCAGCAAGAAGTAAGAGGAATGTGACACCAAGGAGGATCAAGAGATGTTTTTTTTTTTTAAATGCAGGACACCCCAAGAAAACATAAGATCATGGAAATAAAACAGCTTTATGCTTCCAAAGTGCACAAGGCAATGACACCTTACATTCATGTGCATCAACATGATTTTAGCAATGAAATGTCCCTTCTATAGCACACTTTTCCTCAGCAACCAGAAACTATTCTGTACCTGCTATTTACTAATGACTCTATCCAAACAGACTAGGCTACGTCTTTTCCGAGCCTACAATCTTCCTACATGGGTGTTCTCACGGAGGGTATCCTTAAAGCCAGTATCAGAGTAGAGACCTCTACATGACCCCCATGACATCTGTCTTTATGTGACTTGAGAAGTGATCTGGGCCCCAGAATAGAAATACATCCAAGACTGTTTTCCTCTGTGTATAGTGCTAAACATAAGAGCATATTTATTCTGTTTCAGTATAAATTTAAACAGTATCAACTGATTAATGCTAGTAAATGAAAAAATACAGAAAAACAAATATGTATACTTCAGCAAATATCAGCTATATATAAAAATAACAGGATGTTTTTTTCAGACTTTCCAGAGCCTGTAAAATCCTAGTATGCCATAGAGATCATGGGATGAGATGAAGTGAATATTATTATGAAATGATCACAAAGGTAGTTTAATTACTGAATGGCATGATTGTCTGGTCATTTATTTATTTATTTTCCCCCCTATATATATATAATATCCTTCTGTGGTTTGGTTTCCCCAAGCTTTCTGGAAGATATTTTGCCCCTTAATAAAATAAATTCATATTCATTTACTACAATGAAATTCAAAGTAACTTTCAGTTTAGGACTTTATCTTTTGATAACAATTTTTATGTAAGACAGACGCTATTTTAAATTCCTCACTCAAGGAATAGTGTAATGGACTTTGGTTGGCTATCTATAGCAACCCTGGAGTGTTTGATTCTTTTATTTTAGCACACTGTAATGAAAATATTTAATTCATGTATAATATTTAGAAAGTTAGCACCGAAGTCCATTGGATAAAATAAATTTTATGTGTTATTTATGAGGAAGACACTTAAGGATTTCAATAATTCTTAAAAATATTTACATTTTTTTCTTCTGACTTTTTGTTTTACACTGTATTTTATATGTCTTCATTTCTATTTGATGTAGGTTTTGGACTTCAGATTTATAGCTCAACACCTCGCAACAAATTTTGTAAATATTCTGTGGGGGCTTGGTCTTGAAACATAAACACTTCTTCCTATTGAGTCTCTGAGGAAAACCAGACCCCCTCATTTATTATGTGATATCCAGAAGGCTAAGGAGATTTTGATCTCCTTTTTCAGGAACATCTTCTTCAGTAAGAAAAATGAAATGTCATCATGCTAAGGTGAATCATAATAAATGTTATGTCTTGGCTGACACTGAAAAACAAATCAAAGAAAGTTGTGAGAAATATTGGTGACTTTTTTTTCCACAGAGATTTGGACCAGCTTTATAAATTAAACAGTACGCGATGACAGCTTAGGGGCAGTAAGTAAACCATTCAGCAGATAATCTCCATAGTAACAAAAAAAAAAAAAAAAAAAAAAAAAAAGTTTAACCATCTGAAACCAAAATAGCACATCTGGACTTGGCTGTGTCATATGGCAAGAGGGAACATTTATTGTTTTCAAAAGTCATGGCACACAAGAAAAGGATGCCCACCTCAATTCCTGTTAGCAGAAGCCAGTGAAGTGCAAGCAATGGGTTCAGGAAAATTCTGATCCTATAAATCATTATCTATTTGCTCAACTTCGTGCTGTGTAAGGGTCCCCTTGTGATCCATCTGCTGTCTGCAACTTCAGAAAAAATGATCTTTTTCCTTCATGAAGTTTAGTCTTGAAAATTCTTGCCTATGTGAGTATTAAGTCATGATGACAGAATTCATTTGAGTAATAGCTGGAGGCCCTGAGATCCTAATTAGTAGTATTTAGTTTTAATTGCATTAACTTTCATAGTTGAAGACCTGCTTTACAAGAGAGATGCTTTTGTGTATGAAATCAGAGGGAATTATTTAGTTGGTGTGGGTTCTGTAACTCAGTGTTAAAGAGTAAACTGCTGAAGAAAATACAAAAGATCTTTCAGCAAGGATGAGGCCATATGAAATCCTGAATCTGTATCTGAGGGTAAAAGAGCTCTGCTTCGCATCTTGCTCAAATTGCATACACTCCATGTTGACATCTACTAAGCTCTGTGTGGTTGATGGCAGGAGGCAACTATGGGTGGCTAGTGGAGATGCTTGAGGCCCAGCTACTCCTGTACCAGAAAGCTCACTTTTGGTTTCACTGCAGGGTGTAGATTCATCCCTAAGGAAGCAAATAACCATGTAAGGAAAAAAGTACAATCATACTTGTTTTTTATGGTGAACTTGCCATTTCACATAGATCATCTGCATTGAGGGATGGAACAGTTTGCAAGTGTGGGCACAAACTGTGTCTTGGAGATAGACTCTTTTGGAGATTTTGTATTTCCTGTGGCTGTTCCTGGAATGGGACATTTACACATCTCCTTCTGCCTGGAGTTGAGCTCAGACTGGGGCTCCAGAGCTGTGAAATTCTGCATTGCTTGACAGCTCTCCATGACTGTATGAGAGCTCTGCCTCCATTTCAATTCTCTGGAAGGTAGTCAAGGAACACACAAGGCTTCCTTAGAGTGCTTTCAGCCTGTTCTTATCCACACCTTGATACAGATAAAGCTCTAAGACCCAGGAGGTAGCTCTGTGTGCTTGTTCAATTCAACCCTTTTCATCCATTTGAGAATGCTAGGACAGCCAAAATAGCCAATGCAAGTTCTGGTTTTGGGACGAGAGAGATCTCTATGTCTATGTCAGTAGTAGTTACAGACAGCAAATATTGCACAGACTTGCTCACTCCTAGCAACATCTCCTTCTGTAAGATGCTGCAACATGGTCTAAGTTTCTGTCTTTATGAACTACCCACTTCTTTAGCATAAACATGTCATTTCTAGTCCCAGGACAGGTTCCTGGACATACCGAACACCAACTGTTCACAAAGTCCCATAGAATGGGGGTGCTCCTATGTGAATGGCTACTTCTTCCCCCTCCCACATTTACAGCATAGGGAGGCTGGCGACAGCAAAGATCTTCCCTGTGCAAAAATCTTGAAGCATTGTTCAGAACTACTCCAAGGAAGTTATAAAATAAAGGACTCCTGCCTGTTTCCTTTGAAGTCTCCAAAACTGTTCCTTAAACCTGACTTAAAAGGATTGCTGCATTTGCAAGCCAGTATTTGCAGTCTTGGCAGAATAAAGTGTGTGATAACAAATGATTTGAAATGAGTCCTTCCAAGATGAAAAAAAAAGCATGCACAGTAGAAACAGGTTTATAAAGCTGTGTGATGAAGCAAGGTCAGTACCTCTAATCTAAATGCAACAGTTCTTGTGTTGCATTACAAGAAGCCTCCTAAGCAACCTTTCCACAGCTCACTGAAGTTGCATGCTTCACAATCTCCCTTTTCATGCTTCCTTTGTTACATAATTTAGTGGGGATATTTTGGTTGAGATTCTCACTGGCACACTTTTGTCGTTTAACACAAATGGTTCTCCATCTCCTCCCCCTCCCTTGGGCTGTCTAGGCTGGCTGGGCATTGTATACGGTTGGAGTGTAGGGCATTCTGGTAATTACTTTTCATTATTACCTTGCACAACAGCATCCTTTACAATTTAAGGTTGCCAGTGCTTCGGCAGCTACAAGATCCTAATCCAGACTTTAATAATGTGTTGCTAAAAAGGGGGTTAAATGATGTTTATACATCACATTTCTGGACGCGGCAAATTTCACTTGCACCTGCCAATGGCTTACTGATAAATATACACTAGTAGAAGTTCAACAGCAGTGGGCCAGTGAGTTAGAACCAATACCACATGACATTGAAGGTTAGTGTTTTCCCAGCTCTCACACTCCAGTAGACATAAACTTTTTTTCTTAAAACAGATTAAAAATAAATAAATCCCCTTTGTAAGAAAACAAAAACAAAAACAAAACAAAACTAAAATACACATTCAAAACAAAAAATAAAATTCTCTTAAAGTCTTTCACAGTCATCTGCTAGGTTTCTTGCTTCTTGGATGTTAATTATGATTTACTCAAGATTTGTGGTCAATTTTTAAGTATAAAAGCATCTTGTATGACTGGTTGCCAATTCTGATGTCTAAAGGCCTTGCTTTATATTGCTGTAGTAGAATAGAAAATATAATCAAAGTTTGACCTTCAACTTTAATCCTATAAACAGAGAATTTGCTTACTTTACCTTGGAAACGGATGTGATTCATCACAGTAGCCCATAAATAACATGTCAAACTGTTAGACTGATCAATGAAAATAAATTATTGAAAAATAATGTGATTGTAAGGTCTCTATGTAAACCAGCTTAGTGTTATTTTAAAACGAGGAGAGCTTTCAGATTGGGGTAAATCTTTATTTATTTATTTATTTATTTATTTATTTATTTAGGAAGATAGTTGCTAGTTACGAGAAGCAGTAAACATTAAATACATTGGGTCCACACTAATTATTTATTTTATTTAATTTTATTTTATTTTATTTTATTTTATTTTATTTTATTTTATTTTATTTTATTTTATTTTATTTTATTTTATTTTATTTTATTTTATTTTATTTTATTTTATTTTATTATCTCATTTAATTTTGTCTCATTTCGTTTTACTTTATTTATTTTATATTTTATTATTATTTTTTTTCAGGAAAACTACCTTAAGATAAATAAGTATTATGCCCCCAGAGGAAGAAATGGACTCAGACGAGACCAAAACTTCAAATGACAGGTTTTCTACACTTGCCTAGTGTTCAGAATTGTGACTAAAGCAAAAACCCACAGTGAGCTCTTGTCTGCATGTTAGCCCTCAGGAATGGATCAGTCACTGAAAATGTGCATTTAAGATGCAAGCAGAACTTATGGAGGTGATTTGGCTTCACCACATCTCCATGTTTTCATTGCAGATACTAGCTGTGAAGCCCTGTAACAGCAAAAAAGAAAAGAAAAGGAAAGGAAAGGAAAGGAAAGGAAAGGAAAGGAAAGGAAAGGAAAGGAAAGGAAAGGAAAGGAAAGGAAAGGAAAGGAAAGGAAAGGAAAGGAAAGGAAAGGAAAGGAAAGGAAAGGAAAGGAAAGACAAGAATAAAGCAAACAAACAACAAATAAAAAGCTAATAACCATTTCAGAGCTTATGTCTCAACAGGAATACTCAGATAACGAAGCATTTTCTCAAAGCTTTCAGGTGTCGTTCTTGGCTCAAAAAAGGCCTAATTTTAAAATGCTTCAATGTAGTGGCAAAACAATCATTCAAACAATGCATCTCATACAGAAAAAAAAAAAAAAAAGATGAAAGAAAAACAGAAAGGAAGGAAGGAAGGAAGGAAGGAAGGAAGGAAGGAAGGAAGGAAGGAAGGAAGGAAGGAAGGAAGGAAGGAAGGAAGGAAGGAAGGAAGGAAGGCGAGAAAGAGAGAAAGAGAGAAAGAGAGAAAGAGAGAAGAGAGAAAGAAAGAAAGAAAGAAAGAAAGAAAGAAAGAAAGAAAGAAAGAAAGAAAGAGAGAAAGAAAGAAAGAAAAAGGATGAATGAAAAGAAAATAAAATCATGGGGATATTGAACTGAACTGAATATAAAAATAATCACCTTCCCTTGGTGCACACATATGACTGCAATTCTATTACCCAGTAACTAAAAAAGCTACTTTACTGAGCTAGAACTTGAATTTGATTTTAGTCTGTTGTGCCAGAATCAGACCTTGTCCAGAGTTCAGATTGATTGGCTGGAGAATTTGTTTGAATTCTTCATGACAATAATAGTGAAGATATTTCATTAGACCAGTTATGTTGATGCCAATATATGAATAATATTTTTAGCCTACTTTATTCAAAAGTTCTTGTTTGTACATGATGGAGTCTTTCAATATAAATAATTAACATATGAATAGACTGTATCTCTGTTCATTGAGACTGGAAGGCAATGGAATAATATCCCATGACAGCTATGAACATTCCCTTTTCCTTTCATTGGTGCCATAAAAATAAATAAAAATAAATTCTTTACCTCATTCAGGAAATATTCTGCTGAAATTATTCAGTGTATTATGTGGAGAAAGAACATAAGATAAATAGTGATTGTTATGAGAATGATTTTCTGACAAAGCAGCCTTTTTAGATTAGGGTGCTGGTTTTCGTTATTTTTTTGTACAAATATAGCTTTATAGTTTCAGTTAATATAAATGCAACATAGCTGGAGTCAAAAGCATTCTGGATTTTCATCATGATATCTGGTAATTCTCTCTTGGCCTTTTACCTTGTCCCTTATTTTTACATTTATTTACTTACAACTGAAACCTGGTGGAAGGAAATGAAAAAACACCATGTATCCCCCGTGGGCTCTATGAATCTTTGCAAATACCCAGTTGTCCTAGGAAATGCCTTGTTCTGCCCCAGTGAAGCACCACCTTCCTTGTCTTTCACATCCTGCTGTTTTGCATGAAGCCTCTGCCTACCTCAGAGCCATGGCTGTGGCTCCACCAGTACAAGGAGTTCCTCCAGTGCTGGCAAGAAGTCATCAGTTTGATGACTCCCCAGGAGCACAGGGTACTGCTCTGGGAGACCCTTGTCATGGCAACAGCAGAGATGAGAGGACATCTCTCTTTGACATCCTAATTTGTAGCACTACAGGAGCACAGAGCCTTCCTGGGTGGCAGCTGCTGCTGGATGGAATCTTGCTAGCAAATGTGACGCCCATCTACAAGAAGGGCCGGAGGGCAGACCCGGGGAACTACAGGCCGGTCAGTTTGACCTCAGTACCAGGGAAGCTCATGGAGCAGATCCTCTTGGGAGTCATCATGCGGCACTTGAAGGGCAAGGCAGGCGATCAGGCCCAGCCAGCATGGGTTTATGGAAGGCAGGTCCTGCTTGACGAACCTGATCTCCTTCTACGACAAAGTGACGCGCTGGGTGGACGAGGGAAAGGCTGTGGATGTGGTCTACCTTGACTTCAGCAAGGCTTTTGACACCGTCTCCCACAGCATTCTCCTCAAGAAACTGGCTGCTCTTGACTTGGACTGGCGCACGCTTCGTTGGGTTAGAAACTGGCTGGATAGCCGGGCCCAAAGAGTTGTGGTGAATGGAGCCAAGTCCAGTTGGAGGCCAGTCACTAGTGGCGTCCCCCAGGGCTCGGTGCTGGGGCCGGTCCTCTTTAACATCTTCATCAATGATCTGGATGACGGCATTGAGTGCACCCTCAGTAAGTTTGCAGATGACACCAAGCTAGGTGCGTGTGTCGATCTGCTCGAGGGTAGGAAGGCTCTGCAGGAGGATCTGGATAGGCTGCACCGATGGGCTGAGGTCAACTGTATGAAGTTCAACAAGGCCAAGTGCCGGGTCCTGCACCTGGGGCGCAATAACCCCAAGCAGAACTACAGGCTGGGAGAGGAATGGTTGGAGAGCTGCCAGGCAGAGAAGGACCTGGGAGTGATGGTGGACAGTCGGCTGAATATGAGCCAGCAGTGTGCTCTGGTGGCCAAGAAGGCCAACGGCATCCTGGCTTGTATCAGAAACACTGTGACCAGCAGGGCTAGGGAGGTGATCGTCCCCCCTGTACTCGGCTCTGGTGAGGCCGCACCTCGAGTACTGTGTTCAGTTTTGGGTCCCTCGGCTACAAGAAGGACATCGAGGTGCTTGAGCGGGTCCAAAGAAGGGCGACGAAGCTGGTGAGGGGCCTGGAGAGCAAGTCCTATGAGGAGCGGCTGAAGGAGCTGGGCTTGTTCAGCCTAGAGAAGAGGAGGCTCAGGGGTGACCTTATTGCTCTGTATAAGTACATTAAAGGAGGCTGTAGCGAGGTGGGGGTTGGCCTGTTCTCCCATGTGCCTGGTGACAGGACGAGGGGGAATGGGCTAAAGTTACGCCAGGGGAGTTTTAGGTTAGATGTTAGGAAGAATTTCTTTACTGAAAGGGTTGTGAGGCATTGGAACGGGCTGCCCAGGGAGGTGGTGGAGTCACCATCCCTGGAAGTCTTCAAAAGACGTTTAGATGTAGAGCTTAGGGATATGGTTTAGTGGGGACTGTTAGTGTTAGGTCAGAGGTTGGACTCGATGATCTTGAGGTCTCTTCCAACCTAGAAATTCTGTGATTCTGTGATTCTGTGATTGATTTTCATCATGCCCCATGGAGGTATCATAGCAAAAGGCAAGGTTTTAGGAATGATAATGCAGTAGCTCAGGACTGTTTATGTAAACCTTGCAAATCTGCAAGTCAGGAAGAGAAAGCACCAAGGTGCCTCTTGGCTAGTTTAAAAAATGGTGTTGCCATTCTCATCTGTCTTGGATCAACACTTCCACAGCACACTGTTCTGTGTTGGCTGTAAAATGGACTGACTACTACAGTCAATACTTGCAGACATGCTTCTGTATATTGGAATTAAAAGAATTTAAAACAAATAATAATACAAATTTCCATATAAAATAAATCTTGTTTTATATTTCTCTTTTGAGAAATATTATTTTAAACAGCTGTATATTCATAAAACTCTTAATAAACTCTTAAAGCATGACTGCATCACTTTCTAGATTCTGCATTTAAATATATATATATATATATTTCATATTTTTTATTTTGTCCCTGAATATTTATTTGTGGGAAGAGAGAGACTTCTGATATAAATACAGTAAGATCAATTCTTTGATCACTGCAGGGCAGAGTTAAACAAGTAAGATTCACTTAAGGTAATGGAGGTCAAAAATGAAAATTACTCAGTCCAGGAATGTAGAAGAAACTGTTCCCTTATAATGTTTTAATTTCTTTAAGAAATAAACTTAAAAAAAAAGAATACTGAGCATTAAACAGCTTTTTGTTGTTGCTATTACTATTCTTGTTTTATTAAAAGAAACATCTGTTTTAAGACAGAATAGCAGTATCATGTCATTATTGCTTTCTCTTGTGTCTCTCTCTTCTTCTCACCCAAACATATGCTATGGGTCAGAAAACTTTTTTGTCATTTATACTGATAATTTAACTAATTCACCCAAGCATGCTGTACTGGTCTCATAACACATGCCAGTTTATCTCACACATTACTCAACATGTTTCAGAAAAAAAAGAGCATGAAATATCAGAAAGAATAATTGGAGAACATACGACTGTGACTGAGCCAAGAGAAGTGGTGCTGAGGTTTATAGACATAGTTAATACTACTGTGAGCAGCACTATCGCTGGCAATCCTATCAGTTTAAGGAAAAAAAAAAGTCACTTACTGAGCTCCTTGTGTATGGTTGAGAAACTCACTAAAAATAAATCATCTGTTCCATTCTACTGCCATGAAATAGAAGAGAAATGTAAGTGTTGTGGTTAACAGCCAGGCTGACCTTCAAGATTCTGCTGCCCCAGAGCTGACGAGATTATCGGGAAGGGAGAGTTTATAGCAGAGATTTTAGAAACAAATGCTTTAGGATTTCATTTCACATTTGGAAAATAAAAACTGCTGAAAAACGTTTGGTCCTTGGGGACATCTTTCATGACTTTTATATATTGCCCCATCAGATTCAGCTTTTATAAAGTCTCATGCTGTGTTTGTACTACCTTGTTGCTGGCTCTCACTATTTTATGGCAAAACTTCAAATAACTGAAACTGAAGTAAGGCCACTACTGAGCATCTAATTTTCACAAAGAAGCAACAAAAAAATAGTTGCCAGGCAGGATCACTAACCTTGTTGACTCCAAAAGACAAATAAAGTAATTTATTTATATATTTTTAATCTAACAATGATTAATCTTCTTTGTGATAGCATCCATGCAGATTGTGAAGGGAAGATTGAGAATGCATCTTTTTTTTTTTTTTTTTTTTTTTTTTTCCTGTTTCATCAGAAAGGAAACACACAAAAAATCAAGGCAATACTAAAGGCAGTACAATACAAGACTTCATGTATTTCTACCTTACAATTATATTTCTACCATTTTAAAATGTACAATCCAGCTGAAAAAAAAAAAACATTCTTTGGTTTTCTATTTAAAATTGTATATAAAAATTTCTATGCAATTTATTATTTTTTTTTCTAGAAATGACTTAATGATATTATTTGCATATAGAATTTAAACTAAATATATATGGATATTCCAAACCAAACTGGTCTCCCTAACATGTCCTAACATGCTTACAAAAGGAAAATACCTGTTTTGTTGATACAACTGAGTTAAGAATGTATATAGAATATCTTGTAAGTTTTAAGGAACTTTGATACCTAAAACATGAAAAGGGATCATAGCATAAAAATACTCAGTGGTGGAATCAAGAACAAATACTTTGTCATTTAACAACATATGATACTCCTTTTAAAATTCTTCAGTCTGCATCTTTCTACAGTGATGCTACTATTTTCCAGACATCGGAATTTTTCAGATTTTTAGACTTTTCTAGAGGATATGGCAGAATTGGCCTTCAGTAAATCGTTTGCTGGAAAATAATTTGAAAGCATGTGAGAAGTGATAAATGAAACTGATACCTAATTCCCTTTCCAGCTTTGCTGTGATGTAGGAAAATATTTGCATTTATGACTAAGGAAGGTGTCATCAGCTCTTGTAATCTGCTTTTCAATAAAAAACATTATGTTACAAAATCCATCATGCACCAGATCCAACTATTCTAATACTGTACCATTGGGGAAAAACTACAACAACAAGGAAAGGAAAGGAAAGGAAAGGAAAGGAAAGGAAAGGAAAGGAAAGGAAAGGAAAGGAAAGGAAAGGAAGAAAAGGAAAGGAAAGGAAAGGAAAGGAAAGGAAAGGAAAGGAAAGGAAAGGAAAGGGAAAGGAAAAGGAAAGGAAAGGAAAGGAAAGGAAAGGAAAGGAAAGGAAACGGAAAGGAAAGGAAAGGAAAAGGAAAGGAAAAGGAAAGGAAAGGAAAGGAAAGGAAAGGAAAGGAAAGGAAAGGAAAGGAAGGAGGGAGGGAGGGAGGGAGGGAAGGGAAGGAAGGAAGGAAGGAAGGAAGGAAGGAAGGAAGGAAGGAAGGAAGGAAGGAAGGAAGGAAGGAAGGAAGGAAGGAAGGAAGGAAGGAAGGAAGAAAGGAAAAATAAATAAAGACAAAGAAAGAAAGAAAGAAGGAGAGAAGAGAGAAAGAGAGAAAGAGAAAGAGAGAGAAAGAAAGAAAAAGAATAAAAAGAAAGAAAAGAAAGAAAGAAGAAAGAAGAAAGAAAGAAGAGAGAGAGAGAGAGAGAAGAGAGAGAAAGAGAGAAGAGAGAAAGAGAGAGAGAAAGAGAGAGAAAGAAAGAGAGAGAGAAAGAAGAGAGAAAGAAAGAAAGAAGAGAAAGAGAGAAAGAGAGAAAGAGAGAAAGAAAGAGAGAAAGAGAGAAAGAGAGAAAGAGAGAAAGAAAGAAAGAGAGAAGAGAGAAAGAGAAAGAGAGAAAGAGAGAAAGAGAGAAAGAGAGAAAGAGAGAAGAGAGAAAGAAGAGAAAAGAAAGAAAGAAAGAAAGAAAGAAAGAAAGAAAGAAAGAAAGAAAGAAAGAAAGAAAGAAAGAAAGAAAGAAAGAAAGAAAGAAAGAAAGAAAGAAAGAAAGAAAGGAAGAAAGAAAACCCTCCATATCTTTGCTGTATCATGGGAGACACATAAAATTCAGCCATGAGAATGTCTTTGCATTCATCCTTAAATAATTCAGTTATTTCAACAGGTCAATATGTATCTAAATACAAAAGTAACTTCTTAAGTGTTGGAAAATGTTAGTTTTGTTGCTCTGTTTTCTTCTAATTGAAAGGTACAGACATAAATAACTTGTATGACTATACCTCATAATTTTCATGTATTTAAGGTCAACATAATGATAAACCTTCTTTGATTCCAAAACTCTCTTTACAGATGAACAACAGTAATTGAAATTAAAATAACTGAAATATTTGGAATCAAAAGAAATACATAACTAAATAATTAACCGGAAGTAAACATCCATTAGTTTACAGAGATTGCAGTCTTCTGAAGTTAATATAATTTGCAAATGATTGTGTATACTTGGAGTTTAAACTTTTTATTGTAGTATATAGTTTACAGTTGAAAATATTTTTAATGCAGTTTCATGTCTTTAAAATAATGTACGAGAAATGGACTATTGCCATTTTGGCTGTGTAGTAACAAAGCGTTTTCATCAATGTTTTTATATTTCTATGGTTTCAAGCATCAAAGATGACAGGAAACAAATATGTCCCTTTCAATCAACTCTTTAATTGTTTCCTTAATTATGGAAGGAATGAATGTACTCATGGCAATATAGAAAACTAATATGGTGACTCATTTTAGCTACAAGTGAAACCTGGGAAACAACACTTTGATTTGGAGTTGAGGTTAATGAAATAGCACACTGTTGCTTCTACAGAAGACATCTTGTTGATCTTTGAATTTTCAAATTCCTTAGTAATTAAAACAGTCACCAAAACAATTAGAAATTAAAAATAATTCAGTACTTTTGTTCTTAGATGTTGTGATAGAATTATGAGTAATTCCATTTTTGTATTCCCTTTCATCTGATGAATTGACAGGAATATTTAAGCAATTTATTTTTCATAAACTCTATTCAGCCTTCTGGTAGTTATACATATGGAAAACTTTGTTCACTCATTTTAGAAAACATAAAACCTCTTTTTCTCTAGTAGAGAGCTGGACTTGTTTACAGACTGTTATTATTGGAATTTCTATCACTACAATGATTTATGCTAGATTACAGTTTAATCATTCTTGTATCACAATTGCTGCTTGGCTCATACATGCTGGGCTTATATTTTCCAAATTTGCTTCCTATGTAGTCTATTATCAAATTTACAAGAAATATGTGAAATAAAACAATCTTTAAATACCAGATAACTTAGTAAGAAGATAAATCCTCATTGAAGGCACTTTGGGTAGAATAAAATAATTCTGAGAATACATTTCAAGATTAGCTTTTTCATTTCATTGGTAGGTGAAAGAATTTCTGTGAAAAGGCTATACTACTATGTTCCAGTGTTTCTCTGGCATGGTGTTAATGAAAACTATTATCTCAGATCTCAAATAACCACATGCGTCACAGAAAATTCATTCAGCAAAATTAGCTGATTTTAGATTTACTTTCTTGGAAGTCTTTCTGTGGGCACAAATGTTTGCTGCGTCTCACTCAAGCATTCTGGTATCTTTACTTTTTACCACTACAGCTAATTTGTTTTAAAGCCAAAAACACTGTGCTTACAGTCATTTTGCAGGAAGACATACACCTGTCCTTTTGACAAGTATTGTGAACACAGACAATAACTAATTTTTCAGATATTGAATTTCTCTTCCATATCTGACCTTTCTTAATCTGGGCTACAAGTTAAATAGCAGACTTTTGGGCTAACACCATATTTTATTGAGCAGTGCAATGCATTTGCATGAGCTACAACACAACACAAAAAAACAAAACAAAACAAAACAAAACAAAACTTTTCCAACAAAGCTAGTCATCTAGATTTGTCTCACAGTTAATAGAGAGAGAGATCTCTAGAAAGATTTATCCCACTTGTTATAGGAGTAGACTAATTGTTCCTTGAAGGATTCTTTTTCCCATTGACTGCAGATGGTGTTAGCTAGTTTGAAGAGAGGTTTCATATTTGGACAGATAAACATAGATACGAGGTATATCAACCTTAATTTTTTTCAACTTAAAATCTAGGCTGGTAACATGGAGTAAGTAATTACATTACTTACTGTAACGTGGCTTCAAAAGTTTGACTGATTGGTTCAACTTCATCCTTACGTATGTGATAAATGCATAAATTAAGGATATTTCTTTTGAGAATGGAACATGTTATTTCCCAAGAGAATGTTTTCTATTATCACTGATCATGGTGCATTGAAAGCAAGACTGTGCCAGTCTTCCTTGCAAATGTCTAGTGCTGCTGCAACATAAACAAAATTTCAAATTAATGTATGTTCTTTTGCTCGTGCAGGTTTATTTTGAAACAATTCACCTAAAAATTCACCTAAAAAAGTGTAAACACTGATCTGGTGGGGCTCAGTCCAGAAGAAGTGTTTTAATTTCTGCTTTTGCATAGATTTTATACTTCTGTGTGGTTTTGTGGCTGAGGAAAATTACTTTTTCATTTTAAACAACTATTTTTTCCCTAACATAATTCAAGATTTATTAACAAAAGGCAATGGCACTTCTTTTCTTCCATACCAATAAGTTGATATTTGGTATATGTTTTCTTTCCTGCAGAGGGCAACAAAATTCCTGGGTAAAGAAAAAAATACAGATAATATGATCAAAGATTATACATACTATCATAGCTATGATTTTTGAAATATTAGTGTATATATCACAAGATTGTGCATCTTGACAAGTTCAGTTGTAAATGCAAGGTTTTTTTTTTTTTTTTTTTTTTTTTTTTTTTTTTTTATTGTAATTAAAGAACATGAAAGAATAAGGCCAGGTGCCATAGAAATGAAACATTAAAAAGTAAATTATCTCTGTAGAGCTTTATACTGTAGCTTTGTACTATAATATCTACCTTTGCATGGGATATAAATAAAAATATTGGATTTTGAGGGTTATTTAACATAAATAATTACCTTTGCCTTTAATTCTTGTTTTGCTGTTGTCCTTCTAACTGACAACAGCATTTCCCATGTTATTTAGACTGCACCAAGGACAATTCTCAGCTTTTGGTCTTCAAAAATTACACATTGTTTTGTTGGATATCTTCTTCCCATATAGATATCCAGTCAGCTCAAATCACAATTAACAGAGGAAGTCTCTCTGAGAAAATAAATGATTTTCACTACTACAGAGCATGGTCTTTTATGCCAGAGATCACCTAGGTAGGGATGGATCTGGCCTCAGTCTTCAAGGTAGATTTCTGAACTATGGGACCAGGATTCATGCTGTGCACAAATGGGGATACAGGTACCCCAGTTTCTCCTAAACTTTTACCAGCAGTCAGTTACAGGTAGTTCCTATGTCAAATTATACTTGATATAAACTGCAGTAGTTTGTTACTTGGCTATAACTGGCTTCCAGAACACCTCCTGAGGAGGAAAATATGACAAAATTCCTACAGATCCCTCAAGCAAATGTCCAATTTTTAATTAACATTACTGAACTTCCACTTTTATTCAGGATGTTAAATAGATTTGATATTTTTGTCTATTATTTCTATCTTTGAGGAAAACACACTAAAAAAGTTAATGAATTCTCTTGCCCAGAAGTGGAAAACCAATAACAATACATCATCCATTTAAAAAGCATTTCATTAAAGATAACATCAAAATATACTGCTAGTTATAAATAATTTAATATTTATGTATTTAAAACAAGAAATATTTCTAACATTATTTTTGAGCTTTCATATTTTTGAAATTTATTATGTAGTCATCAGCTGCTATGACATCACAAGATGAATTCAAAGCAATGATTACTTTAGTATTTAAAATGCTTAGAGTATACCAATTATTCAGGCTGCTAAGTGAAAGTAAAAATGTCAGTTTAGCTATCTATAATCCCATAATGTATAAAGGTTCATGAATTACACATGGACCAGATAGAAAGAGAGAAACTAGAGTTTAAGTAAAAGACCTTTTCTGTTCAGCTATGCTGAAACCATATCTTTTAATATATTCTAGTGATAAATCAATGAATTTTAAAACATTGGATTATTTAAAACCCTGTATTTGAATTTATTTTTACTGTAAAGATTTCCTATATTTATTGCAATATGTGAGCAAACAGTGTATGTCAAATGGTTTACAAGTACTCATCTGTAAAAAGTAAGGATCCCAATCCTGCTTTAATTTAATTTAATTTATTTATTTTATTTTATTTTAATTTTATTTTATATTTTTTTTTATGTGAACCAAATTGAGAAATGCAGGTACCAATAATGTGTGGCTGAGTCCGAGATTATACTTATTTGTTTTTAAACCCTACCTTATGGTGTTCTCCCTAGATACTGAGGTACTTTAGAAATAAGGTTGGTTCCTTTTCTGTTTCCATATAATGGATGTAGAGGAAAACAACCCTGTGAGGAGACGTTTTGTCTGGTAGACCCCTATAGAAAACTTGAGGCTAATGAAAAGCTAGAGGGTCAAGTGATACATATAAAAAAAATAAAATTTTAAGCATCTGTACAAAATGATCAAACGACAGGACTGATTATTTGTTCTGTTATCAACGCAAGTTATAACTATAACTAAGCTTGTACTTATGGTAACAAGAGTAAAAAAGGTGAGTATTTATCCATCATTTTTACTAATCAGAAAAAGTTCAATATCAATTTTCATATTCGTTTATAGACATAAAAACAGTGGAATGTCCCTTTACTTACACAGGATTTGAAAATCTTTCCTCTTCATGTCTACCTTTCTGATACTTTCTATCCGAAGAAAGATTAGCTGTGTTATTTGGTACAGAGTACTTCATACAGGTCACCATCAACACAAAACAATGAGCAAACAGGTAAGACCTTTATTCTACAGCTTTGCAACACCTCTGTAGTCTGGAAGACTTCTTGAAGCAGCACAACTCAGAGTGAGTGCAAGAATCTCTTTTACTTTGGATACAGACTAACAGACTAACTCAGTTACAGCCAGAGCAAGCCATGAATCAGACATAACAGATAAGCAAACTTTAATCTTTGAAGGTTTGTTTTAGTTTCTTTGTAGACATTTTGGTAGTATGGTGACTGATTTGTTTGAGATCATAAATGTTGAATGGGTGTAAAGCAGTTGTGTATTGCTTATATTTGTATTTCTATAGTCCAGAATAAAAGCTTATACTATCTTTGACTATGAAGGTTTACAAACCTGCTTTTGAGATCATAACTAGTTACAAAATGTTGTGTTTGGTCACTGAGTGAATTTCTAATTTCTTTTTGAAAAGACTTCATTAGTCAAACACTGTTGAGACAAGTCATGGGTTCTCAGACTTTTATTTAAGAAATTTTGATAAGTAAGCAACTGCAGTCATATCTGTTTCCTGATCATGCAAAATATATTGTTACCCACCTAATTTTCAGGTCTTTTAAAACCTGCAGACTATTAAACCAGCTGGTGAGGGGGGAAAGAAAAAAGTGGAAGTCATGTAGGAGCAGAGTAGGATCAGAGGCCAAGAAATAATCCCTACTTTGTGGGGATTTTTGAGTGTCTATAATATAAGAAGGACTGATGTTAATTGGTTGATTTTGTGTTTAGAATTATAATGCAAACCATAAAGAATGCACCTAATCTTTTCCTGATGAATACTCATGCTTTTGTTTTTATTTGAAAGGGAATTGCTTCTTCAGGAGATTTCATTGTCCAGAAAGGTGTCATTTGCCTCTTATTCATATTATTATTGGATGCACATGACAATTTTGGAATACTCTCTGATGGTCTCCAAGTCCAGATCTATTTATTCAGGCATATTCAGATTCTGATCTTCTTCGGAGACAGAACAGGAAGACAAGGGGAGAAGAGGCTTATCTCAAGTTATCAGTCTCAATAAAATTATCTTCTCCAGTTCAGAGTCAGAAATTAGTGTGTCTTTTGGTATAGTAAGAAAATTAAGACTCTATTATGAATGGAAGGATATATTTCACTATATGGAAGGATATATTTTTGCTGTTCAGATCTCACTGCTGGTGATAAGGACAACTAAACATGTGATTAATTTCTTCACAATGATTACGCTTAATGACTTGCTTGAAATCACTTTCCAAGATCTCATGAAAAATTAAAATCTCAGTTAAATTCTACAGTGCATTGGTTCTTTATTACTACAATTTATGCTTTATTAATCTATTATAAATTTGTGTTATTCATTCAAACTGTGAAACAGAGTCTCCACTGAGTATTACTCTTTAAAATTAGATGTTAAGGACTGGCATCAGAGGCAGAGATATGTTATTTCCTATGTTATTAGCATTAGATGATGAAGTAAATACTTAAATATGATGCCAGCATAACTGTGATGTATACTAGGAATACATGTTTAACCTATTATCAGAACCTCAGAAAGTGTATAATCTTATAAATGCAAACACACGTTAAAACTTGACAATGTCTGAAGGAGTGTTTATGTTTAAACTTGGAAATATTAAGGATTGTGCAGAGTATGTTGATATATTAATCATAAAATAGATTGGGAAATTTGATGATTAAAATACTAGAAGTATTGATACAAAATTTTGTGAGCAAAGCAGACTTGAAATGATAAAAGCATCGGTATCAAATCATAGATATGTTTGGGCATTAAATCATTTATAAGTTTGCAACGCAATATGACCAAAAAAAACCAAACCAAACCAAAACACAATTTTTTAAAAGGGAAATTTCAATTTCTTGGTGTGGAAATGGATCCAAAGTGTTTAAGAGGATAGGTGAGATAATTCTTCTTCCCTATACCATTCCTGCAGAAGATGCCAAAGCAGATCACCTAAATAATAGATTTAGGTGATCCTAATCCAAACACCCATGAAGGCCAAAGTCTTGCATCTGACTTCACCGCACTTTTGCAGCAGATGAATGGATGGATTTTACTGGATGGAAATGGCCTGATAGAAGTCATCAAAATTATGTGATTTTTTTTGAAGTATTCACTCAATCTGCTCTTCAGAGAATTATTTTCATCAGTAATACATGATATATATTAAAAAAATAATTGGGAAATATTGGAAAAAATGAGAAGATATTGAGAAATAAAATAATGACAAAGCTGTCTTCTGATATTATGTAATAGTTTATATTATTTTTGACTTACAAAAGAGTAAGAATAAGCAACAACTAAGCTGCATAAACACAAAAACTTTATGGAAATAGTTTAGAATGTATTTAATACGCTGAATAAAAGCAAAACTGGGATGTCTGTTCTGAGAAAAGAAAACAATTAGACTTAATTTCAGGAATACAAATTAAAATAAAATCTAAGGCTATATTTTTGCTAATTATTAAGAAGAAACATTAATTAAGTTGTTTAAAAATAAATTAGAAAAAAATGCATGCATGCTGTCTTGTGCTGGAGGGAGGTAGATGGAATAACAAGCATCTGTCACCTTGAATTTGGCAATGGATCTGTGCAATAGGCAGAAATAGGTTCCACAATTTATTATCCTGTTCAGTAATTTAACATTATTTTTTAACCTAAAAAACTTTACTTCTCTTCAGTAAAATGATGTTACATCCCACAATACACCTCTTTTCACCTAAAATCTAAAGAGGGAGGTGTCAGATAAGCTTCTAAGAGTAAGCAGGCTGGAGATATAATGACACCAAAGACTGAAAGATATGAAAACATGATGAGTTAATAGAAAGAAACCCTTCTGCATTTGAGCAGAGCTTTAAAATGTGAAACATAATCTATGTGTTGTTCCTGTGCAAATCATAACCAATAACTGGAGTTATAAAATGTATATTAAAGTTTTGGGGTCATCACTGATAATGTAATATTTTATTTGTTTTAATGCAAGTACCTAAAATGACTGTTATGAGGTGCTTACTCAAGTCTAAAGAAAAAAATTTACTGTATTGTATTGTTACCAAATATAGTAAGTGCAGTAATTATGAAACTACTTAAAACATATTATTTATTTATTTATTCTCACAGAAAAGCTGAAACAGTTGTGTGGTGATATATTTCTTATTCTGAAGTGATTATTGATATCTCAAGCTATTATGAAAAGATAATGTAATTTGAATAAAAAAACCCCTAATATATCTATATATTATATGCTATGTAATAGTGCATCCTACTACACATAGAAAACCTTATACTTGGTACTGTTGTACAGAAGTCAACTTCAAATCTTTCTTAAACAGAATGGAATAGCACACTAAATTCTCTGCAGGTAGGATGGAAGTTGAGATAGAAGTAACTTCAAGCCCCAGAGCGCTTGCATGGATGAGTAAAAGAACATTAATTTAGAGGATTCTTTTAACTATAGTCTTTGTTTTGTTTTTAATCAAGAAATTTAAATCAGGTAAGATTTTACCATGGCACTTATATGAATCTCACTAGTATTTATATTGACCTCTTAATTGTTATAAAAACCATGTATTTTGGTACAATTATCATTAACCTGCAAGCAATAACCTTTTACATGTTTAAAGTGGTTGCAGTGCTTGTTATTACAGCCCACTTTCAGTGCAGTTCATTTAGTGTGCTGTGTTTTTAACACAAATGTAATCCACTCTGCATTTTCCATTTAAAATGCATAAGGCAAAGTGCATCATAACAGGATGTAACTACGTATTAATCAAATTAGCACAACACTTCAAAGGCCCTGGCTTTTTACTAGGCTACTGTTAGATCACAATTCATGATGGAAAGAAGCAGTGTAATGAAAGGCTTGGCAAGGGAGCTGTTTATTTTCTTTCCAGAAAGATATATTGTGGGTTAATTTTCATGACGGGAAAAAATGCGGAGGAAAAGTAACAGTAAGCATTAAGCTAAAGCACAATAAATGGAATTTAAAATACTACTGTGGCTTTGTTATTGACAAACATAAATGAACTAATTAGTTGATGACACAACAGTGCTTAAATGACCTGTTGTTTAATTATTCAGACTTCATGACCCAAACAAAGAAGAGTCAGATTATTCAATATTCACATCATGAAACAGAAACAGTGGGAAGATTCTTTCCCTTCATATATTTAACATAGTACAATCCACATGAACCTTCAGGTAATACTTTTCCAGTAAAGTTTCTCATCACTTTGTAGTATACACTATCCATTTGCAGTGTATGATCATTATAAATTATAGTTCAGAATATTAAGGCTTTGCAGGATATTGAATCCTGTATGGAATAGTCATGATGAAGGAAACCTGATCTAAAATGGGTACGGCAGAACACCGGCAATGCATAACAACATTTGCTATACAAGGATTCTCCATGAGATGTGAAAATGGTTTTCTTGTTCATGTGTACACTCTAACATCATTATAATTTGAGATGAAATTAAAATGGTCATTGCTGAAATTCTCAATTAACTGTATTGATTTGTTTTTGTCTCATTAACACATTTTTATTTTTTTTTGGCTCCAGGTCAATTTGGAAATTGGTGAAACTCTTGTTGACTTTGGCTACAGTAGGACGGTGTTATAGTATTAATCTAAATCTTCCCTAAAACAGGAACGGATTCCTTGTTTTCCTGCTCCTGACATTCACTATTTCACTATGTATTTGTTTATTCCTATAAACTTTTATGTATGCAAGCTATTAATGTTTTCTGGATCAGTATGTAGTCACTGCACCTACTACTCTTTTTCTGTTTATTCCCAGTAGATGAAGGAAATAGTACTCAATCCTCTAGTTTATGTTTTGTGAAACATATAAAAGATCTTTATGGCCTTATCTCTATTTTCATTACTGAAATGCATTAGTAAAAGCAAAGTTTGTACGAACACCTTTTTTGAGAAGATGAAAACAACTGAAATTTATCCGATGGAAACCCGCTTAGACATACTTGATCTACATGCACATAGGCTCTTGCAAGAGAAAATCACTGAGGAAATGTTATCTTAAGTTATGATGGTAATGCTTGAAAAGGGAAGATTGAAGGTGACAGGCTAAATCTTTAGGAACATTTCCATTATATAAGAATGCAGTCAGCAAAAATTCAGAAACTGTTCAGAGACTAAAAATATTAAAACACAATCTATCTCTAAAAGCACATACATCATTTTATCTATCTATATTTTAGATATTGTATACATATGTGAACTTTATGTGAATAACAACATAATTATGTATTAGTTGTCCTTATATAGGTGATCTGGGTATTATATAACACACATTTCAAATAATACTGGAGTCATCCATTGCTTAAAATCCAATTCAAAACATATTTTAACAGAGAAGTTTAGTATTTATATGTGTCTTCTGCCCTTTACTAAAAACAATGGGACTGGACTGGAACCCTAAAGTAGCTAGATTGATATTCATATTTAAAAATTTAATGTGATATTTTTAACAGTTGTAGCTTCATGATTTTTTTAGTTATTTTATTTCTATTTCCTCAGGAAAAACTAAATTACTGACAAAAATTCTTTACATGTTGACATAGAAAAACAGTTACATTAAACATAGCTCTTATTACTATGAGACTTCAATATGCTTGAAGAGCTGGCATCTACTAGTTGGATATACAGTTACTGCAGTATTCACAATGTATTCTGACTCTTCCATGTGCTGTACCAGGCACATTTTCCTCTGTTTAAATTCAATTTAAACTTACAGTCTGATTTATTTTTTCTCTATCATGTTCATAACAATGGGTTCAGAGAAACTGCCTTGATAACATTTAATAGCATTGTGTTATTGTTGTCAATGACCAGAATGAAATACAGAGATAAATTTTGACTTTAACATGCAAAAACTCTCACAGAAATGGATGAATAAAAAATGCTCATTTAAACAAACAGGAATTTTTAGATGGGAAGATCTGTCATTTAGGAATCTCTTAATACAGTCCTCTATGGTGTAATATTTCTGTATTGCTTTGAGATCAATTTTAAATGTTTAAAATAATTTCATCATATTATGAGAGGCTTTTTTTCATAATGACATTTATTTCATAATGATTTTTCATAATATATATATATATATATTAATTATGTTACGTCATTTTTATCTTTTTATTTCTAGGTTGAATTTTAACTTAATATATCTGTTATGAAATCAGGGAGAAGAACTGTTTAAAAATATTTACTTTATATATTTATTTTTTTGATTGTTTATTTATTTATTTATTTATTCTGTACATATTCTTCTGTACATTCAAACACAGAAGACTAAGCAGGATTTTCTGGAGACCCATGCTCAGTATGGCAGCCCTGCAAAGAATAATAAGCAATGCTGAGTATGTGTCTACTTCTTAAAAATTCACAGAATCACAGAATCATCTAGGTTGGAAGAGACCTCCAAGATCACCTAGTCCAACCTCTGACCTAACACTAACCTAACACTGACCTAACAGTCCTCCACTAAACCATATCACTAAGCTCAAATGCTCTAAATCTAAGTCTTTTAAAGACCTCCAGGGATGGTGACTCAACCACTTCCCTGGGCAGCCCATTCCAATGCCTAATAACCATTTCTGTAAAGACATTCTTCCTAATATCCAACCTAAACATCCCCTGGTGCAACTTTAGCCCATTCCCCCTCATCCTGACACCAGACACGTGGGAGAATAGACCAATCCCTACCTCGCTACAGCCTCCTTTAAGATACCTATAGAGTGCAATAGGGTTGCCCCTGAGCCTCCTTTTCCCCAGGCTGAACAACCCCAGCTCCCTCAGCCACTCCTCATAAGACTCATTCTCCAAACCCCTCACCAGCTTTATTGCCCTTTTCTGGACTTGCTCGAGCACCTCCATGTCCTTCTTGTAGTGAGGGTCCCAAAACTGAACACAGGACTCGAGGCATGGCCTCACCAGAACTGAGTAAAGGAGAACAATCTCTTCCTAGCCCTGCTGACCACACTGTACCTTATGCAAGCCAGGATGCTTCATAAGGAACAGTGTGGTCAGGATACTCGCAGGATACTCCCAGGTCCTTCTCTGCCAGGCAGCTTTCTAACCACTCCTCTACCAGCCTGTAGCACTGCTTGGGGTTATTGCACCCGAGGTGCAGGACTTGGCACTTAGTCTTGTTGAACTTCATACAGTTGACTTCAGCCCATCTGTCCAGCCTATCCAGATCCTCCTGCAGAGCCTTCCTACCCTCGAGCAGATCAACACATGCACCTAACTTGGTGTCATCTGCAAACTTACTGAGGGTGCACTCAATGCCCTCATCATGTAGAAAACTGGCCCCAGTACTGAACCCTGGTGGACTCCACTGGTGGCCAGCTTCCAACTGGATTTAACTCCATTTACCACGACCCTTTGGGCCTGGCTATCCAGCCAGTTTCTAACCCAACAAAGCGTACGCCAGTCTAAGCCAAGAGCAGCCAGTTTCTTGAGGAGAATATTGTGGGAAATGCTGTCAAAAGCCTGAAGTCAAGGTAGACCACATCCACAGCCTTTCCCTCATCCACCAAGTATGTCCCTTTGTCATAGAATGAGATCACGTTTGTCAAGAAGGACCTACCTTTCATAAACCCACGCTGACTGGGCCTAATTGCCTGGTTGCCCTGCAAGTACCATGAGTTGACACTCTGCTCCATGAGCTTCCTTGGCACTGAGGTCAAACTAACAGGCCTATAGTTTCCCAGGTCTTTTTGGTACTAAAAATCAGGTGAAATTTAAGACAAATTAAATGTTTATGGGAGACTAAACACAATACTTTAAGATTTCTCCCAGAAGGAAATCTAGTGACAGCTTCTGTAACAGGGACAGAGGAAATATGCTTCTGTCTTTCTCAAGGAGAAGGGGACTCTCCAGTCATTGTTACAAGGAAAAGCAAAGTCAAGGTGTAGTCTTATTTTAAATTAAAACTTTGGTGGAGAGCATGTCTTGTGTACTTTTCTTACAGCACCACATTGCCTGAACTGGGCTCCTTCAGTGAGGAACACTGAAGTTCTCCCTAGGCCACCACACTTCAAATTACTGAACTGCTGTAGCTCAGTGAATGGGCTGAACGTGCAAAAGGATCTCACAAATAACCCCTCTTCTGGTAAGGAAGGAATAATGCTTTTAAAGGTATTTGTCTCTCATATCACTATTTAGTCAGTACAGGTCAGATGACAGTAATTACAGCACCTTAGGGAGAATGATATTGAATTAATGGAAGGTAGAAATATTTTTTAAATGAATTTAAAAGAAAGGGGGAGGGGGGAGGTGGAGAAGAGAGTTGTACTGGTAATTAACCGAGTGCTTTTTAGAGGAAAGACCATCTGGTGGTGAGAAGAATGGTATTTTACTTTGCTTATGTAGCACTTCTTCAGAAATATAACCATGGGAACTCTTCCAAAAACAAGGATCAGATGCGGTAGGAATTCAGGTGTCTCTCTGAGAAAAGGATCTCATGTTTAGGAGGATTCTTATCTAGACACTCCATATGAAATGAATCTTACAAATTCTTGAAATTCATTCATCTTGAACGAAGTACTCCATTTTGTCAAGGATTTTATGGGCATTTTTAACAATATTTGACTGAAGGAATTTATTATTATTATTATTAATTATTATTATTATTATTATGCCTGTGTTTTGTTCCTTTTTATTTCAATTAATTATTTCTAAAATAAAGTAACCTTAGGTGATGTTCTTCAGCCTTTGTTTATGTGTAGAAAGAAATCATACTCTGTCATGTTTCAGAAATATTTTTTATTTATTCTTCATACCCTCATAAACAAGCAATTTCATTCTACCCCAGAGATGATTTTCATAGCTAGCTTCATAACTTTTATCAGACCTTAGGTATAAACATATTTGCTTTCTGCATTTTGTTCAGAGTTCTGATCAAAAATAGCTCAAAATATTAAGTTATTTAATGAATAAGAGTAGAACTTTCAGGATTTTTATATTATTATTACTTAGGCTTTACATAAGCCAGAAATTGCACTATTTATTTTTCCACTACAAACCACTTAAGTTCAAGTATTAAAGATAAGAATAAATAAACTAATTTAAAATAAAATCCCATGTGTCACTAAAAAGTTTTTATTACCCTAGGCTTGGGATTATCTCAAACCTTATACAACTATATTTCAAATATTCACACTGTTTCTCCTATGGGAACAATAATCTTCAGATTTGTGGCTCACAGTAAAATAAAACCAAATCTAATATTTATATTTATAAACATACAAAAGAGGTTGCCATCAAACTACCTTTTTCAATATTTACTACTCTTAAAGACATTTTCTCAAGAAATAAACTGATAAGTATTCTGTAAAGATTCCCTTTATATTTTAATGTCTGTTTCCATTTCAATATCTTAACACTTTAATCATGCTGGGAAGCATGATTTCCCAGATTTTTATTTTTATTATTTTTATTTATATATATATATTTTATTTTTTTATTTTTTATTTTTATTTTAATTTTTAATTTTTATATTTTTATTTTTATTTTTATTTATTTTTATTTATTTATATATTTTTTAAAAGAAAATAGCCTTTCTGTGAAGAAACTTTTCAAACCCTAGTACCACATTTCAGCCCCAGTTTACTATTTTAAAAATGTTATCAGCTACTCAGATCATACTTGGTCATCAAATCATGGAATCATTGGATGGTTTGGTTTGGAAGGGACTTTAGAGATCACCCTGGATAGGGATGCCACCCACTAGATCTGGTTGGCCAGGGCCCAATCAAACTTGGTCCTGAACACCTCCAGGGATGGGGCATCCACACATTCATTCCCTGGCAACCTGTTCCAGTGCCTCAGTTCCCTCCGAGGAAAGAATTTTCTCCTAAATATCTGTATTATTATTTATTATTTATTATTATTTATTATTATTATTATTATTATTATTATTATTATTATTATTATTATTATTATTATTATTATTATTAATTATTTCTTTGATCTTGTTTATATCTTATGTTTATCTCTTGGTATCTCTTTGGTATCTTATTGTCTGCCAGACAACACGTGTTGTCATTCATGCTGTTATATGTCAGGTACCTGAGATCCATCTAAAATATTTGCTATTTGTGGCCATAGAGAGCACTGAAAAAATATTCTATGCACTCTTTTTCATCTGTGTATACTTACCCTTCACAGTGTGTTAGCTATCTTCTTCCTGCTTTCAGTCCAGCTAGAACAGGATAGTACGGATCCATAAAGCCATAACCTGTGAGATTTTAAACCCAGTTAAACCCAGCAGAAGGCTTAGATAAAGTTTGGTGTTCATCCAAAAAGAAATGAATCTTCTAAATTTTTGAATAGTTTTTTTTTTTTTTTTTTTCATTGTGAATATAAATGTGCTGTAGTCAACCAGTTAATATCCTACTTAAACAAAGTTTACTTAATAAAAAAAGGCTTTAATTATATACAGCTGTATGCCATTAATATTCTTGGACAGAGCTTTCTGCATACAGGAAGATATAAAGTAAATGAACAAGACATGACCTAAGACAATACATAACTGTTTCCTTAGTTCCAAAAATGCATTTATTGATTTTGTTTTTACCATGGTCAGAATAATACAAACATTTGTCAGCTGCATCCTTTAGCACTCAAACCATGCAGAACTATTAAAAATTGCCCTTACAGATTGCGCCACAAATAAAATCTTGTTGCAACATATACCATTCTATCTCTTCTTCAGATATATGAATAAACCACATATATCTTCATATATATCTTCACAGAACAATGTTAGCAGTATTCAGATATTTCAGTTGCTATTGGTAACAATAGGATGATAATACTTTTGGGATGAATTATGTATTAATTGTTTCAGTGAAAAAATGGAGATGAACTTTATTTATGGCTGGGTTTCTCTAAAAGGGTTACAAGGGTTGCTCTTTTATTGTGCACGCCAGGTTTTCAAATCAATATTTATACATTTTCCCCAATGCTAATGCAACCCTATCCATTTGTTAAAATAAACAATAAAACCTGACCTATTTACAGTGCTGTATGTATGTTATACCAGTTACTCTATAAACATCACTGTAGAGAATTAACACTATGGATTCCGCAGCATAAATTATCAAACATGCTATCTGAAAATTAAAGGCCTCCTTCTGTGGCCCTTTCACATATGTATTTCTCTGAAGTGGAGGTCAGTGTGAAAAGAGGTTAAATGATAATTACTGTCCACAAAAATTTGGAAACTTACTGGAAATTTGAAAATCTAGAGTTTGGTTCAAGAATCAGGGCCAGATTTCTCTTGTAATATTAGAAAAATTAGCCCTTCTGAATCCCAATTTATACCTTCTGAAGATATAATTAATGCCTGTGAGAATATATCTCATTGTAAATTGCTAGATTTCTTAATACTCTTCTCATCATGCTTCAACTTTGACCCTATGGAATCCCTCTCTCCTGAAAGAAGATTGTATTTTAGCCTACATGTCTTGTTCATCTTTAAATCTTTTCTTCGATCTTCTCTTCTTTTTAAAACCAAGACTGCTGACAACTGCACCAAGTGTTAGCTGAGTGAGTAGCCCTAATTTATCTTATTAGAATCTGAGCCCCGACCACCAACCTCATTTCACCTCAGACCTTTTCCTCACATTTATTAAAAATGACTTATGTCCCTCTCAAAAATTTTGTATGGAAAAGATATGTGAAGTGGAAAAATGTGATGGAAACTATATTCAGTACAACATTATTATAGCTTTCATTATCTCTTAATATTAACGATTAATTTTAAATATGTAATGAAAAAGCTCTTTGAGATATAAGAATGAAATTTAAGCAGCTGTATTGCGGAATTCCATTTTGTATAGCATGAAAATCTGTATGCATATAACAGTGAGAATGACTGATTCTTCTGTCATATTTTAGTACAAAATAAGAGCAAATACAATGACCATACATTTGAGCAGATTTTGATTGACATGCTGATATGGTAGACTGGAGGTTAGAAAACTAATTTTCAGAACTAGAGAGAAATTTGGAAATATGTACATATGCCTATCATGTCTACCATAGGCCATATATTTAATATCTCCTTATCCTTAAAATAAATTCAAATACTTAATCTAACACAATCAACTGTTGAATTATTTATTTATTTATTTTCACCTGTCATACCTATACGGTCATATCCTTCTCTTGCTGGTTAGTGGAAGTTTGCCTTCAACATTTACTCCTGAACTGTATTCTGCAGGGATTTTCTCTAAGGAAGGTAAAACTGACAACTGAAACATACTGACAAAATATCCATAAACAGGAGCTTAAGGTCTAAAGACATCATTATGATTGCCAATACTGAGTTTCTTCCTATCTGTCTTTAGTGCTATAAGTTAGCCTAACTTAGTTCTTCATCTTCCTTCTGTAGTTGCCATAGAAATCAGTATGCCTGGACAGAGGTTCATTTTTCATAATTTTAGCATCAAAGATAGATTGTATAGATTTCCCTTTGGATGATTGACTCTCACCACTGACTGTCAAAAAAACCACAAACAGCTGTTTTACACTGGTAATATTAATTTAAATAACAAAAATTAGGTGGTTAATCTGGCTCTGACCTTGACTTTGATTACTATAAACTCTGGAGCTTCACTCACCTATTCTTCCAATAAACAGAATTCTTTTCTGAGGCGCACTAACAAGTGCCTTCCCTTTTCTCGAACTTATGGTCGAGATAGAGATGACTTCTTAAATGTACAATATTTGCTTTAAGAAAATTCCAAGTCTAAAATAAAGACTTGACTGATATCATCCAAGGACAAAGTGTGGCTCTTAGTTGGACATGCAGAGCTCCTTGCAAGCCCGGAAGAAACTGGCTGTTCTAGGTGAAAAGTGGCACAAGCTCCCCCCTGTCATGCAACAACACTATTGTTTAGTGACTAAACTTGTACCAGGACTGCATGAGCAGATGCAAGATACAACTTAGACTGAAAGAGTAGATGTTTAAAGATATTGAACACCTCGTTCCTCTGATAATGATAACCACTGTTAAGTATTTAATGAAGACCACACAGTTTTGATATGTACATAGGCACAATTTCCTTTATAAATGAATAAAAAATACTCACTTTTGCTTCTTGAATATCAAACACAGTCATTAAGACAACTATCATCATATTCCTTATATTTAAGGAATATGAAGAGAATAAACTACAAAAAGAAGTTTGAAAAGTACCTTTAACTCTCCTTGCTCTTATATTTGTTAACATTTTTTATTCCTCTCCCCTTTCCCCTTCCTCCCCACCCCTCCTTCTTTTTTCTTTTTTCTTTTCTTTTCTTTTCTTTTCTTTTCTTTTCTTTTCTTTTCTTTTCTTTTCTTTTCTTTTCTTTTCTTTTCTTTTCTTTTCTTTTCTTTTCTTTTCTTTTCTGTTCTTTTCTGTTCTTTTCTGTCTTTCTGTTCTTTTCTGTTCTTTTCTGTTCTTTTCTGTTCTTTTCTGTTCTTTTCTGTTCTCTTTCTTTCTTTTCTTTTCTCTTTTCTTTTCTTTTCTTTTCTTTTCTTTTCTTTTCTTTTTCTTTTCTTTTCTTTTCTTTTCTTTTCTTTTCTTTTCTTTTCTTTTCTTTTCTTTTCTTTTCTTTTCTTTTCTTTTCTTTTCTTTTCTTTTCTTTTCTTTTCTTTTCTTTTCTTTCTTTTCTTTTCTTTTCTTTTCTTTTCTTCTTCTTCTTCTTCTTTCTTCCCTTCCCTTCCCTTCCCTTCCTTCCCTTCCCTTCCCTTCCCTTCCCTTCCCTCCTTCCCTTCCCTTCCCTTCCCTTCCCTTCCCTTCCCTTCCCTTCCCTTCCCTTCCCTTCCCTTCCCTTCCCTTCCCTTCCTTCCCTTCCCTTCCCTTCCCTTCCCTCCCTTCCCTTCCCTTCCTTCCCTTCCCATCCCTTCCCTTCCCTTCCCTTCCCTTCCCTTCCCTTCCCTTCCCTTCCCTTCCCTTCCTTCCCTTCCCTTCCCTTCCCTTCCCTTCCTTTCCTTCCCTTCCCTTCCCTTCCCCTTCCCTTCCCTTCCCTTCCTTCCCTTCCCTTCCCTTCCCTTCCCTTCCCTTCCCTTCCCTTCCCTTCCCTTCCCTTCCCTTCCCTTCCTTCCCTTCCCTTCCTCCTTCCCTTCCTTCCCTTCCTTCCCTTCCCTTCCCTTCCCTCCTTCCCTTCCCTTCCTCCTTCCCTTCCTTCCCTTCCCTTCCCTTCCCTTCCCTTCCCTTCCCTTCCCTTCCCTTCCTTCCCTTCCCTTCCTTTTCTTCCCTTTTCTTCCCTTTTCTTTTCTTCCCTTTTCTTTTCTTCCCTTTTCTTCCCTTTTCTTTCTTCCTTTTCTTTTCTTCCCTTTTCTTTTCTTCCCTTTTCTTTTCTTCCCTTTTCTTCCCTTTTCTTTTCTTTTCTTTTCTTCCCTTTTCTTTTCTTTTTCTTCCTTTTCTTTTCTTCCCTTTTCTTTTCTTCCCTTTTCTTTTCTTCCCTTTTCTTTTCTTCCCTTTTCTTTTCTTCCCTTTTCTTTTCTTCCTTTTCTTTTCTTCCCTTTTCTTTTCTTCCCTTTTCTTTTTTTCTTCCCTTTTCTTTTCTTCCCTTTTCTTCCCTTTTCTTCCCTTTTCTTCCTTTCTTCCCTTTTCTTTTCTTCCCTTTTCTTTCTTCCCTTTTCTTTTCTTCCTTTTCTTTTCTTCCCTTTTCTTTCTTCCCTTTTCCTTCCCTTTTCTTCCCTTTTCTTCCTTTTCTTCCTTTTCTTCCCTTCCTTCCCTTCCCTTCTCTTCCTTCCCTTCCCTTCCCTTCCCTTCCCTTCCCTTCCCTTCCTTCCCTTCCCTTCCTTCCCTTCCCTTCCCTTCCTCCCTTCCCTTCCCTTCCCTTCCCTCCCTTCCCTTCTCCTTCCCTTCCTTCCCTTCCCTTCCCTTCCTTCCCTTCCCTTCCCTTCCCTTCCCTTCCTTCCCTTCCCTTCCTTCCTTCCTTCCCTTCCCTTCCCTTCCCTTCCTCCCTTCCTTCCCTTCCCTTCCCTTCCCTTCCCTTCCCTTCCCTTCCCTTCCTTCCCTTCCCTTCCTTCCCTTCCCTTCCCTTCCCTTCCCTTCCCTTCCCTTCCCTTCCTTCCCTTCCCTTCCCTTCCCTTCCCTTCCCTTCCCTTCCCTTCCTTCCCTTCCCTTCCCTTCCCTTCCCTTCCCTTCCCTTCCCTTCCTTCCCTTCCCTTCCCTTCCTTCCCTTCCCTTCCCTTCCCCTTCCTTCCCTTCCCTTCCCTTCCCTTCCTTCCCTTCCTTCCCTTCCTTCCCTTCCCTCTTTTATTTTTTTTTTTATTTTTTTTATTTTTTTATTTTTTTTTATTCAGATAATGTTGAACCTTCTGGTTAAAGTCAATTTAGAGGTGCATTTGAGATCTTTTTTTTTTTTTTTTTTTTGAAAGTAAAGTGTTTAATCTTTTTGAACAGATTGCTGATAAAAATCCCTTCAATATGCACTCTAAACACTTGATGGCAAGTGCTCCCTCACTATGGCAAGAAGAGGTTGGATGCTCTTTGATGTTGCTGTCCCACATGCTACAGTTGACAAGATCCCTGTATTATCTCTTCTGTAAGTGGAGCACTCACACTTATCATTGAAGGAGCTGTCACTGTTTCTTTCTCCCATATCATATTTAAGGAAACTGCTTAAGATATCCTCTTCCATCCCCAGTTTAAATATGGAATTAAACATGATTATTAGTATTCATGACCGACATAGAGGAAATAGAGAAAGATAAAATGATTTGTAATGTTTGCTATAGGAACCTCTTCTGATGTGCTGTGTAGTAACAACACCATCAGTTTTATGTAGTTGTTATATGTGCCATTAGCCAAATTTGGAACAGGCCATTTCTTTCCAAAATAAAAATAAATATAAATAAATAAATAAAATAAAAACTGTGACTGCATATTCAGGAAAATTGGAAGAAAAGAATAACAAGAATATCCAACAGCCTTTACATATTGGTGATGAGGTATCCCTACCTATAGAGAATTGAAATTTATGTATCTAGCTAAGAAATATTTAATATTCTCAGAAAATTTTCTGACAAACTACTGAACAAGGGTAAATGAAAGGGTAAGGCTGTCTACATTTTTCAGGACTTTCTATTATGCTAACAATTCTTTTTAGTCTATTCGAACCATTTGAATTAACACAGAAATACAGATGTGTCTAGCAAATGAAATTAAGAATAAAACAATCTCAGAAATGAAATACTCTGTCTCTTACTGTTCCTATAAAGCCATTTAAAAACACACTTGTCTGAAAGGTTATGCAACCATCTGAAATACTTTTGCATCAGTAGAACTGGTCAAAAATAAGCTGGCAAATCATTCTCTATAAGTTTACAGTGTTCATTATTTTTGATTCTCCTGAACATGGTTGTGAAAATTTAGACAGTATGAATAGTTTGGGTGTGTTCTTTACTCAGCATTCTAGCTTTTGATGTGTTTGTTTATTTGTTTATTTTAATAACCATTGATTTCCTTTCTTTTTTCTCCTTAATTTCTTTAAAGTGTTTTTTATTTCTTGAATATGACTTGTCACTGAGAAAATGAAAGTCTATGCTTTCTAAAAAGCTGGAAGTGTCAGAATAATGTAAAACTAAATGTAGAAAAGATCATTCATTTTCTCTAAAAAAAAATGAAAATCTCAGAAATATAAAATTTTGGTCAAAAAGTCTATTTTTGAATACCACATTTTCTTTTCTCTTCAGTTTGTGAATAAGGCATTTTAGATGTTTGTTTATTATTAGAAAAAGATGCCTTATCGATTATTTTATAATGGATTGCTATTTTATCATGAATTGTATCATATTTACACATGTAAATGTAAAGCTGGTGCCTGTAACAAAAGACAGAAAATAATATACTGAAGGTTAACTTAAACATTTACATAGACCTTGATTTGGATATCAGAACAGGCAGTTCTAAAAATTTATATTGTTTCCCTCTACAGATTTTAAAGGCCTGACAATCTTCCTTATGCACAGATGAGAAAGTGT
>NC_089017.1:12090439-12239040 GCF_963932015.1 Anas acuta
TCTACTTTATCTTTGTTTGAACATGTTCCTGAGATTTTCCATCATATTAAAAAAATGTCAAGAACAACAATTATCCTATCCTATCCTATCCTATCCTATCCTATCCTATCCTATCCTATCCTATCCTATCCTATCCTATCCTATCCTATCCTATCCTATCCTATCCTATCCTGTCCTGTCCTGTCCTGTCCTATCCTATCCTATCCTATCCTAAAGCTTAATGATACCTTCACTTTTTCTTCAGTGGGTAAACCGGCTATTCACTATAATGTTTTGTATAGCTGTATTTTAATTTATTTTCTGGGAGATAAATGGATACAAAAAACACATAAATACACCTTATATTTATTTTATCAATGACTTATCAAAAAAGGAGCCTTTTTGTCTTGATTTGGGAGGTGACATACTGAGATCTGTGATAATCTCAAATTTTGAATGTGTATGATCTACAAGACAATGTTCTGAAAAAAAAATGTACGTATGACTTTAAGTGAAATAGAGCTGCCACCTTAAATCCTTGCTTTTGCTGAACAGTTTGGAAGTTATGTTGTGGAGGAGGTAGAGAAGTGTATCAGAGAAAGGATGGTCTTTGAGGGAAAGACTTGCTTGGATAACTACAGCCAGTTGTTATTTCTGTCACATAGCCATACTGTGGATGAAGTGGGTATATGGTCATATATGGCTGCTGGGCATAATCTTGTTTTTCTATATACACAACCTGAGATTTTCTAGTTAGAGCTTCTGGTTTGATTTATGGCAGTGATGGGGACTTATAACAGAACAGTGCTCCAAGAATGAGGCTGAAGTCTTTCTGCATCAGGTGCCTAAATAAAACAAGCACTTTTGTTTGATATCTGTTGCAGATGAGTCTCAATTTTGACAATTTTCTCCATGAACAAAACCAAAACACATATTTTATTTTGGAAAACAAACAAAATTGGCATGTTTATTTACTGAACTGATGCCAAATATTTTGTTCCAAGTAAACAACCAGCTGCATATTTGTCTGAGCACATGGTATTGAGGAAATTGCAGCCTGAGTTACAGACTGAGTTTCTTGAAAAGTTACATCTACCACTGAAAAAAAAATTATTATAATTTTTTAATAATAATGATACATTTCAGCTCATGTCACTGCTGGTGCATCATAGGAGGTAACTATTGACTTGATGGCAAAAGGACAGTCTGATTCAATTGCAGCATTCATTCATCACACTTAGCAGGGATGATTAGTTTTGAACAATAATTGCCTTTACTTTCCAAATGTAATTTTTAAGCCTATATAAATCTGATTTGTCCTCTAGTGGTGTTCATGTCTCTCCATTGTTGGAGGTCAAAAAGAGTAGGGCTTTTGGTCTAACTTCTCAGTTACTTCCTAGTGATCTGTGGAACGGTTTAGAGAATCAGATTCTGAAGTTCTTCATTGTCTTCCTGCCTCAGTTACAGCTCAACTGTGTTCTGTCTATAATAACATATAAACTCAGTTCTCCAGTAGCATCTGATGATTGGGATGATTAGGCACAGAAGATAACATCCATTCAAATTCAGTCTGCAATATCCTTACCAGTCATCCAACCTACACTTTCTGTTTGAGAGAGAGAGAACAAATGATCCACTCTCATCATATATTTAATTTATGCAAACTATAAACATAAATATATACTATTGTCTGTATGGGAAAAATGCTTTCTTGTATGGAAAGCAAAAAACTTATTTCTCTTCTCCTTTACTTGTGATAGAGAATTATCAGAGAAAATTATATTTTTAGTGATGGATCTCATCATCCCTACAGAATTCAGTATTGTTGTAAAGGAGAACCATAGAAGTGTATTAGTCTTCTGAGAAGCGGATTCTCGGAAGACAGCAAAGGATGTCTGAATGAATGAATTCAATATATTCAGTGGAATCTTCTTCATGGAGGACCAGATTAATTCCCTGTCATCCTATGTCTTGGAACAAGGTCTCCAGTGTGGCTGGGAAACATCCATCACTGAAGTTTTCAAGACCAGACTAGACAAAGCTCTAAGCAACCTGGTCTGAATTCAGTGGTGACTCTCCTTTAGACAGGACTTGTGATCTGATGTTCACTCACGGTCCCTTTCAGCCATAACATTTCAGTGATTTGAAAGTGATTTATCACCTGCCCCAAAATAAAACCCTCAAATACATATAGGGCTATTCCAGGAATCACAAAATACAGCCTGAATTTCTTCTTTTTAGACTTTTGTTTCACTGTTCTTAACAAGAAAGCACAGCTTATTGTGAATAAAAAGATTGCTATGAATTAGAACAATCAATCAATCAATTAAATAATCAGTTCTGCAATGATAACATGCAGAAACAAAGAAATATGAGGCAATATTTGTACAAAATGCAAAAGTAAAGAGAAAAAACATTCAGTCTTCTTACAGCTACACTGTTTACATTTATCTAGTGGTATATCCATGATTGCAGTGCTTGTTAAATGGGACTGTTGTAAATAGCTGGCCCCAGAGGGCTTTCTAGGCTAGTGACGCTGAAGAATTAATTTGCACCGAGATATAAAATTAAGGTTTTGTTCCAAGACAAAATGAGAATAAAGGAACATATTGGTAAATCTGTGCGAAAGGAACTAGCATCAGTAAAACTATCTTCTCTTTTGAAAACAAAACCAGATAAAACCCTTCTGTAATATCCACTAGTTCCATGATACATAATACACTGTGCATATGGTGAAATGTCAAAGTGCTCTTCCAGACCCACAAAAGAAACAAAGGTACAGAAAAACCACTTAATATAACGCTAATACTTCCAGAGGGGGTGCACTAATTCTGTCACTCTATTCAGAGAAAAGTATGAAGCATTCAGCTACATTTTCCTTTGAGTTACCAGATGGTCCTTCTAAGAGGGAGAAAATATCCCCTATGAATTAATAGTGTACTTGCTCTATTTGCTTACCTGTCTGGGATAAGGTTGCATCAGAACCTCTAATTGTTATAAACACCTGCTCTGGTAATAAACAAACCAGTTAGGGACAGAAAGAAAATAGTCTTGTGATCATGTTAGAAGGCTTGTTGAACATGTTTTATATGAACGCTTGAAAGGCTTCCACAGATGTATCAGCTTTGGAATGTTGGATCTTCTGACCCCATCACTACAAAAAATCATCTCTGTGAAGCTGAGTGATAATAGTGCATTTTATTAACAAGTAGAAGATACCACTTACATTCAGGGCCAGGTATTTTATTTATTAATAGAGAACTT
Source organism: Anas acuta (assembly GCF_963932015.1). Taxonomy (NCBI): domain Eukaryota; kingdom Metazoa; phylum Chordata; class Aves; order Anseriformes; family Anatidae; genus Anas; species Anas acuta. Next base: position 12,093,683 of record NC_089017.1, read on the forward strand.
TTTTTTTTTTTTTTTTCCATCTAAAGATTGTACTTAACTATCATTTTGCTTGAGAGTGCAGTAGATTTACAAGATAGGAACTCCTATTCCAACATCTGAAGTATATACCTTGTTCATTTGCCCATGGAAAAAGATCTGTATATTTCTAAAATAAAGGCTTATCTCTTCAAGGTGATTCTTACATAGCTGATGAAGAATTGCTGATCTTCCTAGAATACTGTGAGAACAGTGATGTTAATTTAGACAAATTCAAAGTGAACTTTCACCAATTGTCATGGCAAGGCTTCCTTGTTTTGATGTCTTTAGATCCAGAAGATATGACTTTCTTCTGGGTATACTTCCATTAAACATAATTTAACTCTGGATCATTGAATAGTAGAACATTGGATTAAATCTATTTTTGCTGTTTCAGGTCTTGCTTGTGAAGATAAGTATCTGTCTAACTTTGCTCCATGCCTTTTATCACTTATGATGATATGGATTCCAAGTATGCTACAGTCAGGGGAAAACCCTCCATTGATTTCTGAAGTTTTTGAAACAACAATGATTAAACTATAAGTAAAACAAAATATGTTTTGCTTAGAAACAGCAGAAAAAAGTTTTCACAAACACTGTTCCTATGACATTCTTTCTATCATTCTTGCAGTTCAGTCTTGTGTCCATCATTTCACCAAAAGTCATTGAAAGACATTTATGCCTTTTGTCTAATAAACTTAGATTGCACCTGGCCCATGCATCTCAAACAGGACTTAATTTCTCAGAGTGGATGATAGGCAGAAAAGCTGGAAAGTTTCTACAGCCTCTCAGGTACCCAAGAACCTGAATTTTGCTGCTTTTAAGTCAAGGAATGATGGCTGGTAACTGTTGCTCTTTTATCTTGAATTCCACAGAATCACAGAATTTCTAGGTTGAAGAGACCTCAAGATCATCGAGTCCAACCTCTGACCTAACGCTAACAGTCCCCACTAAACCATATCCCTAAGCTCTATATCTAAACATCTTTTAAAGACTTCCAGGGATGGTTCCAGTTAACTTAACAAAAGACAAGCACATAAAACTATTTATTTGTCATATTCACAATGACAAAGTCAAAATTATTATAAAAGACATAAATGAAGGTAAAAGGAAATCATACATCACTTACAAAAGAAGTGATGAGAAACCTGACAGCAACCTTTGCATGGTGCTCCTGTCTTAGCAAAGTGTCTTAGAAGAACATCTTAACACAGCGATACCTTCTTTTTTATATTTTCTAGGAGATCTAAGGTCTGTTTAGTGTTTCTCTCTGAATCTTCCTCTGAATCCACTTTTTTTTTTTTTTTTTTTTTTTTTTTTAAGATTGGCTCTTAATTAAAGGATCTTTCCATATTTATGTATGGAAATCTCAGTCTGTCTCTCTCTCTCTCTCTCTCAGTCTGCCACCATTACACTTAAACAGTTTAAAACAGTTATTGTAAAATCCTCCTCACTATCATTCTTCAGTTTAACATATGGCTGTCTCTATACATATATACCAGTTACAGTAATCTGTACATTGTAAAGTAATGTTCAATTAATCTCTAGATAGATTAATTCAATACTGTTTGTTGTTTGCTGTTGACTGAGACAATACTTGTTGGCAGACCAACACTTTTGGGTGACAACAGAATTGGCAGGGCTGATCCACACACTTTCCTCAGAGACATGCTGTGATAACCACCTTTATTCTATCATGATCTAAAGATACATTAACGGGGAAGTATAGCTGGACTATGTATATACGTAGTATAATGTAGCATATTACTAACATTTTAATACAGGTAGACTATTCAGCTGCAGCCACCAAAACACAGTAACTTGTTGTCTGAGACTCAGAAGTTTGAATCTTCAGATATTATCTGGAGTAAATAGATGCACAACAGATGAGATCACTAAGGGCCACATTGCTGTTATACCATACCCTGATGCAATAAAAGCTACTTAGTGTCTGCAAAAGTATCAACATCTGGTGCACAACATGAAGAGAAGGAGGTGGGTCATTTGGCACTGTATTGTGGACTGCCTTGGCAGCCTTTGCAAAAATAATAGAGATGTTTCCTAAAATGTCTTGTGGCAAGGGCCAAATGCTGATATTTGTCACACAGCTGGACCTAACACTCAACCCAGTGAAGCTCTGTATGAATTTCAGCACAGGGCACGAATCCGTTTATTGTACATTCATTTTAATAATCTGGTTGACCTTGTACTTTCTAAGCTTAGGATAAAATCTATTTGATTCTCTGAAAAGCTGAGCTCAATACAGACACATTATGAAGTTTGGTAGTATTCAATTCTGCCTTCATTTTGCTACACATAATGGTCCTATTCTTCACTGTTCATGAATTATGTAGGTCACTACATACTCATGGCAGGAAAACCTTTCTGGCACCCCACACAATCATGTATTTTGTATATGTATTGACATGTTATTGTGATGCTTTCAAAAATATTTCAGGGAAATATTAGAATGTTAATATGACTATTTTTGTTTGTCTCTATCTGTAATGTCAAGTGAAGTAGTTGTCATGAATACGACTATGCAGAGACTGAGAAGGAGTTTTACTTCCTGTTGTATTAATAGCACACACCTCTCTAGAAATGGTAATATATGTTTGCCAGGCTTTGAGCAGGCATGTTCTGCATTTGACTGAAATGGAAATCTTTTGAAGGGGTGCTCCCATATGCAAGGCAGTTCGGAAAGCTCAGTAAAAAACATGAATTTACCTAAATAGTGATGTGTTCTGTAGATATAAAACCATATATACAAAGTGAAAACCTCAGATATGTACATTGCAAATTATAATTTATACACAAGTGAATAGATGGAATGCCTGTATTTCTTTAATGATTTTTCTTTGTGTGATGATAACACTCAAATACACATGATTTCATGGAGTATGGGGTGCATGGTGCTTCAGTTCTCTCTTTAAGGTATCCCATAAAAAGTTTTCAATTTTTTGATCACTAAGTAGTTTTTCTTGAGTTTAAATCACTTGGAAGTTTCATCATGTCTGTAAGTATTGTTTTCATAGTCAAAGGGACATTATTTGTTTTCAGCATATCACTTCATTAACAGGGGACAACACTCAACTGACAATACAATACTGGTCATTAGGCATTTTCATGTGCAGTCACAGTATAAAACATCCAACCAGTGTAAGAACCAAATCATAGGCATGTCTCTCTCTTTCCTTTTCCTAAGCATCAAAATTTCAGGAAATCACTATTCAAACATTTTCCTTCATGCTTTCATACCTGTCATATTGTATCAAGATCACTTATTAAAGGCAGCTGTGTACCAGTGAAAATCAAAGCAGTACCAGGATGGGTTGTGGGGGTTGTCAGTCTCTTAGAAGAGCTAGGCAGATCAGTCTTTGCATGAAATTCAATAAATGCTTCAACTTATTACATGATTTCAAACCTAAAGTTGTGCATATCTGTATATAAACAGAGCAGTTAAACATGCTCTAGCAAATATATTTATACCTAGTGCTTGGAACAAAAACATATTTGAAGAAAGAAATAGAGGTGATCTAACAAAACTAAAGCATGAAAAGATCACAGTTTTGACCTTCTGCTGTAATTTATTGTTTATAAACTCGTCTGATAGTAAGCATGTCTTAGATATTCAGTGCAGCTTCTAGCCATTGTGAGGTTTGGTCTCAAGCAACTAATAATATAAAGCAGCTGTAGGGTTTGAAATAGTGCATACCTGAAATAAGGTAAAAATGTGTTTATATTATATCTAGTAATTTAAGATAATGATGAAAAATTATTTCACAAAGCAGCTTTGGAAAAAAGACAGATGACATTCACTTTGTTACCTCTCATGGTCCATCATATGGATGTTTTCTATCTTTTATGCCAAGTGTTGTTTCAGTTTACAGGAATGTAAAATTATATTTATAAACTAGGTACCAACTTTTATTAGCAATTCACCTGATTCCAGTTTAAATGAGTTTTCTCTATCAGTCCTGACACTTTTTACTTCTATAACTTAATTCTACCACATGACTATGATGGAAGGCACTTCTTTCTGGAAACAAAATAAGGTTATTCTAGTATGAAAAAAGAAAAAAGTGTTATTTCTAGAAATTCTCCTTATGTCATTACTTCTCTAGAGAATTTTACCTCAATTTCTAACCTTGCTTTCTTGTTGCATTTTTAATGAAATATATAATTTCTTCATATCTTTTTCGATGGTATAAGCAATTATTCATTATAATTAGAATTTATGCTTCAGCTGAATAAAAACAAAATGAACAAACAAAAAAGCACCAATAGCTAGTGTCACGGCAAGCAGGGATAATTAATCTTTTTCCATTCTCCAACAGTTAGCTGAGCTTCCCACTCATAGTTTCTATTTTTCAGTTTTCTGACTCCGTGGGTTTCTTTATCATTTCTTTGAGTTAGGCTGGATCCTCTTTCTCATAAAATGAGAGCCAGAAGAGCAAAAACTCTTCAAGTTCCTGTCAGCAGAAATTTTGATGGTCTCTGTGTGGTTTCTCTTCACTTCCCTAGTTCACTTCCCTTTCTTTTATTTTTTTTCCTTTCTCATCTGTTTTTCTCTTCTTGTGTACAGCTTTTCTTGCCTATCTTCATCAATTGCAAGGGAACAACCTCATTAACAAGGAGATGTCTATGACAGTGGCCAGAATATGTCACTCAGTGAAAATTACTAGCCTGTGACACACAGGAAGTCATTCCAGATAATCTGTTAGTCCTCCTGGATTTAAGACTTACAATTCTATTAATTCAACACAAACTATAAATAAAACTCAATTACTAAGTTTCATACTTTTCCAGTGTGTGTGTTTGTTGGTTAATCAAATAATTTAAATGAAGCCTACAACACGGATTCAAGAGAAAATGTTATGCATTTGTTTGGCCCCCCATCCATAACTCCATTAGGACAATATAAAGAAGTACTATAATCACCCACAAATAACATTAATAAGTAAAATTTCATACCATTAGGATGCATGTTAGGAGAAGTGTACATGTTAGAAGAAGTGTACATGTTAGGAGAAGTGTAGGTGGCAGGTTGGAGGTGCAGCTCTGTTTGGTACTGATGAAGCCAGTCCTTAAATACTATGTCTGGTTTTGGGCCTGCCAGATCAAGAAGGGTTTGGGGAAAATGGAGGGAATACAGTGGAGGACTCCCCATATATCTAAGGGCTGTAAAATGAGAGTTTTAGGCAGCTGGACTTAATATGGCAAAGAAAAGGCTGACGGGAAACTGCTACCCAAAGTTTCCCAGTGACAGAAATAAGATCTTGTAGTGACAAGTAATAAGTAGAAAGGGCTACAGTGTTTACAGTGTTTTTTTTTTTTTTTTTTTTTTTTTTTCACTAAGAACTTTACCTAGGAAGTCTCTATCTGGAAGGTTTTCAAGTTCAGCTAGAGAAAACCATGAGTAACCTGAGCTCCTATTGACAGTAGTCTTGATCCATAACAGGGGAGGGTAGATTTCCAGAGGTTATTTCCACGCAGTGTTTGTGTGTCTCCATTATATTTGATTTGAAAGTCTGGTATTCTGAGGAAGTTCTGGAAATCCACAGTGTTACAAATATCACTCCACCATAAATACTGGAGTCAAATAATGCAGTATAGGGACTAATGCAGTACTGATCTAAACAGGTGATGTCTAACTATGAACATGTCATGTTTTGTGGCAATATGTGGAAATGATCAATGGGACTACAGTCCCATTACCAGCCTCTGGTAAATCTGTGTCTGAAATTTTAGTATTTCAAGAAAACTGAATAACAACTCTTAGCCAAATTGTCATTCCTTCTGTAGTAATTCAGAAATGTGTTGTTACATATATATATAAGAGCATGTATTTTCCATGTTAAAGTGTTCGTAGTTACAAAGCTAATTTATATTTCAAATGAATCACAATTCATTTACAACATTTGGAATATTCCAGGCCTCAAAAATTGGAAGCTAATTTTTTCATTAATATGAGCTTAGGTTTTAATCCCCAGTCACTTAAATATACGTATGTGAGACATTCTCTGAGAATAAAACAGAATTGTTCTTATTTGTAAGCATCTGTAGAATCAGGCCCTGATGGATATGGATAGGTAAGAGCAAGAGAAGATACAAAATTTTAGCTTTTATAATGTCAACCTTTTACCATGATTTGGCGCACAAAGAATACTACACAAAGCAACTGCAAATAGGAAAATGTGTCAATGTGTAGTAAGATTTCTATGTCAAAACAACATCAAAACATTCAAAGGAGCCATTTATGATGTCAATGAAAGAACTACAATGCTGCTAATTCACGTTGCTTCTCTTTTTCTTACTTAATTGTTTATATGCTTTAAAGGAACACAGCTTTCTCAATAGATGGTGCTGTCTTGGAACAATTCAGTTTCAACTCTTAATATAGCCTCCTGCTGCCCTCCAAAAGACCAAGTACATGTAATATACATATGTATATTTTAAAAGTGCAGTATAAGTCTGTGAAATGCTATGTGAGACATCTTCTGTTGTCTTCCAAAAACTGTGGAATCACAAGGAAGTAGGCTCTTTGAAAGAATTACTCTGTAGAAAACTTGATTATGTTTTGAATCATGAGTCACAGCACCCAGGAAGAACCTCAGGAGACAATATCTAAGACAATAAAATTTGTCTCCTTCATTCTTTGCATCAGACAGAATATTTTTGGACAACACACCAAAATATACATAAATTTTATAAACTTATTGTGATTATCATTATTTCATTTTGCTTTTAATGTCATAGCAGATATAAGAGCAGTGAAGGACTAAATTATAATCTGATATGACTGAAGACAATATGGGAGTCTGTGGCCTTTAGGAATAGTGGTCTTGTTCAAAGCAAGGACCTTTCAGATTTTTATTTTTATTTATTTTTATTATTTATTATTTATTACTTTTTATTTTTTTATTTGTACTGTATGCCTGCAGTATTTCTGAAGTCAATTTGTGCTTTTCATCTCTCATTTTAAAGATAATTAAAATTCAGGATCATGATTATGAAGATGTGCTACATATTAGATATTTTCAAGAGGTTTCAAAGGATTTGACTTAGGCAAAGGAATCCTTATTGACACTAATACTTAGTGTTTCAGTCATTCTTTTAGGTCTAACAACATTAGTAAGACACTGAATCAGTTAATTGGTTAATATTTTTCCAAATGAATTGCAAACCTTCCACTTAAAAAACAATTCAAACTGTCTATGGAAAATAAAGACTTTAATACTCAACTGCAATCAGGAATAGAAATTTGCTTCTTCCCTCCAAATACAGGCAATATTTTTATCACATACTTACTATTAACCACTATAGAAGAAAAAAAATAGACCATGTAATGGTAGTAGTGCGAATAGATTTTGGTCAATTATATTTTGCCTATCTATCTTCAGCAGTTTCAGCTGTATTTTTTTGTCCATGTTGGCTGTCTTAAACACCGGTGACTTCCCCAGACGATTCTTCCTTCCTCTTTCCTCACCTCGTTCAGACACACACAAAAGCAAAAAGCTGAGAGAATAAATGGTCTTGTACCATGTTCTGAAGGTCAACAGATACAGGATTTGTAAGCCCAGTTGAGAAAAAAATTCTGAAGTCAAGAGCTTTGGTAAAGTGTGCAACAGCACTTTAAGTTGAACTTTGGCTCTATTTTAGCGTGCATAGAATGGGTTCTGTTAAACTACAGATTTCTGGAAGAGAATGCTTTTTTTCCCCATAAGCAGCAGTATTAACAGCCTTGAACTCACATCCATTCTTTTAGCAATGCTGTCAGAACCTCTTCAAACTGGAACCCGAATGTTTTGAAAAGGCCATGACTTATGGGGGTTACCATTTGGACATTTTAGAAAACAGTTCAAAAACTCATGGATATTTAAGACATGCTCATTTCAGCTGCAAATCTGTTTGTCTGTTTGTTTTTTTTTTGTTTGTTTGTTGTTTTTTTGTTTTGTTTTGTTTTGTTTTTTTGGTCTTCAGGTTTTCATATTTTTTTCTCTTTGCTGGTGTGATTAAAAGAAGTTGCTAAACTGTTTTGATTTGTAAAGCTGTAATTAGATAATTAAATACTTGAAAGTTTTAATATTAGGAGGGAGTGAAAGAAGAAGAAAGCTTATAGTATGAATATTGTTAATAAATGAAACTAAATTTCAGCTTATATCAGGAAAAATTAAACTTGGTTCAGTTTTTCTTTTCTATACAGATTATAACTTTGGTTTTAGACACAGAATTTTGATAATAAACAAACAAAAAAGCTGGCCTTTCTTTGCATTTCTATTCACTAAGTGGTATCAGAAATCTTAACTAGAAATATTGTCTGTGTGGAGTTGCTGAAACTTATATTTCTCCCAATTGCTTTCCTCATTATATGATATAGCTTGGTGAGTTCAATTTTGCATATATGCATAAACAGAGAAGCTAGAGCTGATACTAAACAATTTATGTGCATTTTTTTCCACATGAAAAAAGATTAGATAAAATAATTTTGGTAAATATCTCACTTATCTCAGGATTACCAACACAATGCTCTTATCTTGCTTGCTGGTTGTTTAGTTAGTTAGTTAGTTAGTTTTGTCCCTCTTTTTACTCTCCATGGCAGGTCTATCTCCAGTACTTCAGGTTTTGCTTTGCTTTGCATTCTTTATTTCCCACTCTGCTCTCTTTGAATATCCCTCTCGCTTTACACAGACATCTATTTCTTTAAATAGCTCACTGAACTGTAACTGTGTAGGAATTGATTGGGAGTACATCAATGGCTTGGTTCTCCACAGGGAACTGCTGAGGGCCAAGTTATCTCTATGCTCTGACACAGCTGGTTCCTGTTGAGTCTGAGGTGCTGTATAGGTAACATTAGTGTAGGTAAGCAATAAGCAGTGCTATGAGACCTTTGCATTTTAGAGCTTTTACTAGTGTTAGGGCAACACTAGGTAAAAATACATATATAAACAAAACACAAAAAAGCTCTATCATGGCTCATCTATCTGTAAGGGTTGTATAAATCAGTGCATTGCTGGGTATGTTGTTTTTGCATCTTGAGGTTTTAAGGCCACCAAGTGTCAGAATAGTCTGCCTGTACTGGTTGTACTGCCTGTACATAGTTTTCCAACTATGTGGTTGGAAAATTAGTCTGTGATGGAGTACTTTTACACATGCTGACATTACTTTATGTAGACAATTACATCAGTACATAATTCCAGCAAAAGAATTTAATGATTCTGTTGGATCAGTGAGGAGAAGACAATGTTTTTCTAAACAGATAGTACTTTCTACTTTTATAGAAAATTTTTATATATGTATAGGATACTACAGCATTATATAATCAAAAAGTGGTCTGAGGTGGTTGAATGCTATTATTCAATCCATGCATCATGAAATTTCTGGTTTACTGCATGTGCCATTTCAGTTCAAGTGACAAAATCAAATAGAGTTTCATTTCAGCCACTTCCAAATATTGTCATTAGCACCACATACACAAGTAATCTTGATTGAGTTTTCAGTAAAGGCTAGATAATCTCAAATAACACGTGTTAAGTGAGCAAGACATTCTCTTTTGTTCTAAAACAGTTGTTGCATCATGGTATAATCCAGGGAGGTGGGAAAACAGTTATGGACAGACAATAATATCTGGAGATTTCATACGACCTCTAGTTGTATTAAGTGTTTCTACTGTTTTTTTTTTTTAAATACTCTTTTGAAATGGAAAATAAATTATCTAATATTATGATAATCATTATTTTCAAAAACATTGCTACTATGATGGACTGTTTAAATAAAACACTGAGGTAAAAACAGGAATGAAAGAAAAGGGCAGAAAGGTGGTGACTGAGGATGGAAGTTTATCACCATTTCCAGACTGTATGTGAAAAGTGAATGCTCTTCTTCAGAAGAAGCCATAAACTCTTCTATAGCTGTGGGGAACATGCTGTTCATTTGGTTAACCATTGACCAATTTTGGTGTCTTATTCTAATACATATTTTAATTTGCTATATTTTATCTCTCCTCTCTCTCTCTCTCTCTTTCTCTTTCTTATTCCTGATGAGGATGCAGCTGTGTGTTCATGCAGACATCAACAGTCACACCTTTCCATATCTTCTATCTCATTGATGCTGAGATAGACTCAGCCATACAATATTAGTTCATGCAGAGACCAAGAGAAGCATCACACCTAGACATTTGAAACTATATATATGAGAGCTCTTTCACATATTTTTACAATGATGTAGAGAACAAACAACTTATTGTGTTTACAAAATTAACTCTTAATAGTTAAAACTAAGGCATTGCGAATACCACCTACCTGCATTTGAATATCATCTGTGCTTATGCTTACCTTGGGCTCAGTCATTTAATTTGCACTGTGGATATTTTTCATTAATAGCTATGTCCAGTAAGCAGCTGCATGTCTTTGTGAAATATTGTAAACTATACTTCTTGTATTTCATGTCAAAGCAAACATAAATGAAGAGAGGAATTTTTCTTATTCCAGCATTTGCAGTTCTCCCTTAATAATGGTTATATGTGCATATACCACAGAAAAAAAAATAGGTTAATGGAAACTTAATCTGAAAAATAAATGATAGGACATAAGGCTAACTAACTCAAAGTGGAAAAAAGAATTTGAAGAATAATTTCTGATGTTTTTTCTTCACATGAAATAAGTAAATGAAAATAAGGTTTGAAAAAATCATGAGGAAATAGTCTGATTTTTCTTTTAAAACGCTCTTGTACATTTACATTTTATTACTTTGTAAGATGCAATTGCCCATGTAAAACAATTTGTTCTGAACATATGGCAGCGGAAGGACAGAAAACCCACCAGAATAATTCTCTATATCATCAAGGGGATTGTCTGAAATGACATAACGACTAACACCTAAGAAGACAGGAGTAAAATGAAAGAATTCTGACAGACCTAGAAAATCCATCATGTTGCTTGTGCAGAATCATTACCTTAAGTTGCTAGCTTGCAAAAAATGTCTCTAGATTTTAGTTAAGGTAAAAGATGGTGACTATCTCAGGCTGTGAGAACACCATCTCATATAATCAAATGACTTGGAAGACAGCTTTTAAGCCGAGCTCAGCTGCTTATCTCGCTATATATATATCCTATCCATTCCAGCTGTGAGATGAAATTTTTTATGTTAAAATTAAGCAACTGACATGTTTTATTCCATAATTTTGGATGACTTAGTAAAACGGAGTATATAGACAGTTCTTGGGTGCTTCAGAGGAAAGCACAGAGTCTTAGTTTAGCTTTTCTTTTGACTATCTGGACCAAACTGGTAGATATTGCACTAAAGCACTCCAGTTCTATTTTCGCAGCTCTGGTGTGTAGTAATTAGAGGAGACTCGTGACAAATACACTGGAAGAAGTAGCATTCTAAACTGCTAAGGCTGTTTGGTAAACATTTAAAAGCCAAAGTCCAAATAACATTCACAAGTTGTAAAGCTGAATTGCAGCTACTCAGATGATAGGTAGTATTTTGTTTGACTGTCATATGTCATTTAGATTTAGTCACATTCTGATATATTTATACATATAGAGATACACCTCAAGGATAATCATTGTATCAACGATAATCATTATTATTAAGGATAATAAGATGCACTTAAACAGGCACAGACAAGTTTTGCACACAACATTTTCAATATTCTAGCCTAGAGAAATTTTATTTCCTGGGTTGCTGGAGGAAACTGGCTTGATTTACTGCATGTATTAAATAAGTGAACTTAATTGCATTCAGTAATTCTTATTTAAATTGGCACTATTCATAAGATACATAAGACACTAGTAGGATTTGAACAAGCTCTATTATCATTAATTTCAATAAGAAAAGGAGGTACAGAACACCTGTAAGAGGAGCACAACAATTTATGGATTAGGGCTCCTGTCTCACAAGAATTTATAAAAAGAAAAAAAATATAATTGTTTGAATACCAATTTGGCTAGTGAACATTTAGTCCATGAAGCAATAATATTCTTTTAAGTCAGTGCTGCTAAGTTTGGGTTCTGTCTCACTGCATGTGAATAAATATCAGAATATATTCAGTTTGTAACATTGCAACAGACCCTTGCTGCAGTTTAAACTCATATATCATAGGACAGAAAACATATAATTAGAGGGTAGTATTAAAGATAAATTAGGGCTGGCAGATGGAGAGGTTGCTTCTGGATCCTAGGAACATTTTGGTCATGAACAAGTGGTGATGGTCACGGTCCCTGAAAAGCAGTGACATCACACCCAACAGGGGAAAAAATTAGAATATGATCTTGTAGGACAGCTGCATGAACAAACATTAGGTTTCTGACCTTCCTTACTCTGGCATCTGTCCTAGCCCACCACAACCTTGTGAGTCTATGGTCCTTCTCTTCAGCAGTTCTGTGTGATAGAGGGCCTTATACACAGATCTATCATATTTTATCTTCTGAGGATGGTGAGAAAAAAAAAAAAAAAGTCTTGGAATTCATCTTTTTACAGGCCAAAATTGTGAAATTTCTGTAACTTCAGAAAAAGCTTAAAGGTAATTTCCAGTGGCTCAGAAGATAAGCTGTGTCCCAAGTATTTCTGATGTGTGTTTCTGTGTCAGTTACTAATCTAAAGTACACAAGCTTTCTCCTTTCATTAGGAGTTTGTATAGTACTTAACACAATGGTTAACTGAGGTATTCTAACATAAACACTCCGAATCCACTTCATCCTCTTTAAGAAGTTTCCACACCCCAGCTACTAATAGCTAAAACATAGCGACTTCTTACGTATTGTCTTTTCCATTCCAAAACATAGTATAAAATATAGGTCAAGTGATAAGATGAGAACAGAATAAAACCTGTAGATATTTAAACTTTCATTTTTTAAATGTCTCAAAAGCTAGAGAAAAAAATTCACAACGTCTTAATTTTGTTCTTGTTTGTTTTTGGAAGTTGTATAATAAGTTTTCTTATCTCTAGGAACTTGGAAAGCTGACTTTGAACATTATTAAACAAAGTTTATCGTTAAAAAATCATAAAAAATAAGGGATGAGTTTCCTTTATTTTGTGAGATTCTTGGAAATACTGCTAATAATCTGTCTAGAGACTTTATGGAAAATCTAGTAACATTTTTTTCATTTTTTTTTTTTCCCAGCTAATTTTTCTACTGAGTCAAATGCTGAAGTTATAGTGAGCTTACGGGGATGACTATGCTCTGTTTTCACTTAAAATTGCATACAGCATACTGCAGTTTCCTACCATAAATTCATCTATGATATGAATCTTCTTTGAAAAGAAAAGTGTTAGTCTCTAGGGATTACAATTCTTGTAACTGTCAAGAAGTTTAAAATGTTTCTTAGATGAAAGCAGATGTTCACTTACACTTTGAGGATGGTTGAATTTTGATGGATTAAAATATGCTTTTTTACCATTTGCTAAAAAAAAAAAAGGCATATATATGTGTGTGTGTGTGCGCACGTATGTGTGTGCATGTGGTTTATGTGCTCTGCTCTCATTAAGAAATCATAGACTAAAAGCTGCCAAGCCTAGCTGTGGTTCCAGTTTTACAAGAGCTTTAGAAAATTTAAATAGAAAATCTTGGAATGCTGCAGCATTGTGAACTTAATTCTTTTTTAGATACAATGTTCCTAATATATAATGAGCAACTGGATCATTTTCTTTTTTTAAATCATGTGAATAAATATTAACATGTAAATCCTTCATTTACTTCAGTGAAAGATGTCACCTAAAACTCTATATTCCTTTTAGCCAAGGATTATTATTCTTCTATATTAATTTCCAAAACCATGATTTTTGTCTTCTGCAAATTTGCTTGCTCTTTCTTATTTCAGAGAGACTTATTTCTTTTGGTCTGTGATAATCAATGCTTTGATTTTACATTTGACTGAATGAGGTCACTCTATAGTATAGTATGACTGAATACTTGTTCACAAAATGGTTTAATATGTTTTAATAAGATTGTATGACACTACTAGGTAGAAGTGCTAGCAGGTCTTAATTTAGCTATTCAGGATATATTTGTCCCAAGTCTTTTTAAATGGAAATATTATAAATATAAAGCTATGGTTACATTGCAGGGACTACAGCTGGTTTTTATTTTTTCTCCTTTGAAAATCCCTCTCTCAAGGTGCACATTGTTCAGTGTGTTTCTTCACATTACAGCTTTGCAAAGAAATAAAAATATCATACAAAGATTTCATTGTTCCTTATTGTCCTATATATTGATTATTTATTTATTTGTTTGTTTATTTTAAAGGAGTGTGCAAGAAGTGATCTTTCATTATCTGTAACCATTGTTGCTTACGTAGCTACATCTTTCTACCTTTAGCAAAAGCTACCGTTTTCATTCATGCAAGTGCCTTTTTTTTTTTTTTTTTTTTACCCAGCTTATACAAACTTTTCTTGACAGAAATTTTGAAATTCAGTTGACTTTATTAAACTGGACTGAAAAAAAGAGAATCATAGAATGATTCCTGAGTTGGAAGGGACCAATAAGGATCATTGAGTCCAACTCCCGGCACCACACAGCTCTACCCAAAATTTTAGACCATGTGAGTAAGAGCACAGTCCAAACACTTAAACTCCAACAGGCTTGCAGTTATTACTTCTCTGGGGAGCCTGTTCCAGTGCATGACCACACTCTCAATTTAAATTGAATTTAAATGCTAAAACTGTACAAGAATGCAGCTTCCCTAATCATGATCTCATTCCATTTAATGGATGATTCAGACTTTGTGAAGTGTACAGTTCATACCTAAATAAATAAACAAGGAGAAATATTTTTTAATGCTGTTGTTGAATCTTGGCTTTCTTAAAGACATTGTAACAGCATCCTCCTTCTCCCACTTTTTTCATTTTCTGATGTTAGAATCAAAATTTTTTGACATTCTCTATCTGTTATCATAAAGCTGTTAATGAATCTAGCTGTTTTATTCCTAAGACATATTCAAAAGATGTAACAATTTAACAATTCATTGTGTCAAAATCTTGAAATAATTAGATATGAAAGTTCTGGCCAGATCAATTTGAAAAATACCCTCTAACTTTTGACTGAACTTTAATCCAAACATTATATAATGGAGAAAATCTGCTTATGGAGAGTAATAACTGCTTTGGTTTTGGATCCTTTTTTTTTTTTTTTTTTTTTTTTTTTCCTCCATAGTACGTAACATTTGTCTGGGTGTAGGTTAAACCGCCCTAAGAGAAAACAAGAGCTTGTCTGTCTAGTAAAGACTTAATCTAGACCTATAAATGAACACTATCATAAGACATGTGTGGACATTTTCAACATTTTAATGGAAATACTAGTCTCTGAACAAAAAGAAGGGTCTCGGTTGATATTATCAGCATTTGTTTCATTCTGATGTAGTTCATCTCTACATTGTTATTGTACATGACAATGATTGCACCTGAGCAGAAAGTGAATAAGCCCTCACCAGTTGTTGGAGTCCAGAAGTGCAAGGATTACTTCTATGATGCAGTTATTATGGTCATCCAGGCAGGTGAAGTGAGAGATTGGATGTGGAAGTAATGTAATTTGACAGCTCTTTACCTCTTATAAGCTTCAGTGAGATGCAGAAGGTCTGGGGTGTAATAGTGGAGCCATTCCAGCTTTACTGACAATATTAGGAGAGGGGAAGCTCAAGGTGACAGATTTTAAAATTGTGTCAATTAAGGAGTAGGCTTGACATAAAAATCATACAGATGGAAAGACACCAGAAATACTATCATCTTACTAGGAATTCATTTTGATGTTTCAAGAAGATACAAGTCATTTCAGAGCAAAAGATTACAATGCTAATTAAGGAGAGTGTTTCCAAGCAGAGTTAAAAAAGAGAGCAGAAAAATACAAGTCTACATCAGGTGATACCATTAGTTGAAATTAACTCTGACATTTGTTAATATCATTGTTTAAAGAATTTGGACATTTGCAGTCAGAAACAGAAACTGAAATGGCCTGAGGTGGGATATTTAAGAGCAGTTTTAGAATAAATTGCTCAACCAGTTTGTTGAATTCATGGAAGAAACTCATTTCAACAGGAGACTACCATTAAGTTTTGGACCAGACACTTTTCTTCAGCTGCTTTTCCATAAAATGTGGGTAAGGCTGCTTCTCTACTTCTAGATGATGTCAGAAGAAAGCCAAAGGACTGCAAAATGCTTGATTACTAATGTACATATATCAAATGTGAATAGTGGATGGATAGATGTATGGTTATTTCTAGAAATGGAAAATAATTAAGTATGCAAGAATGTATACTTGTACACATTATACAGAGGATGGTAAACTAGTATTTTGGGATTGTTCCATGTCATTCACCGTGCTTGCAGCATATCACTTAGTGTTTTATTTTTTATTCTTCAAAGGATTTTATAAAGGTTAGCTAATTCTTCCAGTGTCTTCAGGGCTTCGGACTATGAACTGAATGATGTGAATTTGAATTGGTTCAGGAAGTCGAGAATGACTTTCTGAGTGGTAAGTTACTTAACAAGCATAATCATCATAGTTTTTATAGAGTGACATAACCTTTTTTTTTTTTTTTTTTTTTTTTTTTCCCTCAAAGAATAATTGTAAGTTCTAATATCTAGGAGGACTGGATAACAGTCTTGAGACTCTCCAGTTCAAGGACTGGACTATTGCCTTGAGATAGTTTTCTGCAGCTCTGAGACTGGTAGACAAAAGACATAATAATGCTTCCCTGAAACACATACTTAGTGAGAGCAAGTCCTGGAGAGAGGTGGGATTTAAGTCTCATTCAGAGGACTTCCATTCTGGCTACTTCGAAAGAACTGCTCTTTATTCCTTCTTGTAGATACCCCCCTGAAACAGGTATCACTTTGCAACATCTCTCCATGTAAGAAGCCTACATCTTTACTTTAGGAGAAATGTTTTATGAAGCTCAGCATCATGACTCCAAGCACAGTGGGTCTGAAATTACTTTTCTGTATACAACTCCAAATCACAAGTTCAGTCTCAAAGCTGTATTAGTGCTCTAGGTTATTCGTTTTATTACCTCCCTATCTCCTGCCTTAGATTATAGGTGAACTAGAAGGAATTCTTATGTTCTGTTATTGCATAATTTGTATGTTCTGGTCCACCTATATTACATGTTATACTAGTACTACAGCTTCTACTACTACTACTGCCATTTCTACAGATACAGCTACATTACTACTATTAGTAATAAATATAACAGACAATTCTGGCTGAGAATTTAGTCATAAATATGTATTCCTTTCCTCTGTGCCTTAAATCCAGCTTTATCAGAAGCAATTCACACACCACAGTAGCAGGAAAGAAAACGAACAAGTTATGTGTGTTTCAAAGGTAAGGTATAGTTACCACAGAATATAGTAATGAATAGTTAGTCTATGTAAGCACAGTCATTTTGCATTACCTATTACACACCTACGAGTATATTTGCTTTATTGAGTCTTTTTAAATTGTGACAGCAATAATGTCACATACTGTACAGGGCTTCTTAACAGTGCAACATTCTGCCCCTGTTCTGAATGGAGGGTCTTCTATAGTACTTAGTCTGCTGTATGCTGGTATAAGATAGAAAGTTTTAGTGATAATTACAAGCTTCAGATATTGGTCTTTGAGTCATCCAGTTCAGTCAAGTCTAATGCAAACCTAAACAAAATGGTTCTAGTTATATTGCCAAGCTGGCAAGATGTGAATATACGTATTTGAAATGTTATGGCCATCTAATCTCCTCTAATACATAGTTCTGTAAAAATCCCTTAGGAAAAAAAAAACAAACTGTGAGAGAAGCCATAGCACTGCTTGAGGCCACCCATGCCAGGGTCCCTGCTAGAATGCATGTTGCCCAGCCAAAGTCAGAAGCAGACCTCTACCCTATGACTTAGTGCTGCACTGCCACATGGTTTGGAACAGGAAACAGGGAAATGAAAGCCTTGTATAAATCCAGCCTTTTTATTTAGATATTTTATTTGCAGGACTTATCTATACTTAAATTAAGACACTTTAAGTGCCTACATAAAAATAAATAAATTAATTAAAAGAAAAGGAAGGAAAAAAAAAGACAATAATCAGGGGAAAACTAAGATTATTATTTTTATTTTTTATTGTTTTGTCACAGGTGAAGGGCTGTAAAATTCAATAAAATCAGGAGATACTCGTCTATTTCTATGTAAAATCGTTTGAGACCTAGTATTGTTTTTAATTATAGTACATACTGATTCCTTCATTGTAATATTTGAGTACTTCTCTTCCACAACAGCTGCCCCAAAATCATCCAGTCCTTCTTAAGAGAAGGATATTTCACATTTCTGTAAAAGATTCCTGATGCAACCTGTAAATACATTGTTACAACGATAGAAAACTACATGATGTTAGCACATTACAATTCAGATTAATGGACTAATCTGTACCTTTTTTTTCCCTTTTCATGAGGGAATCTGTGGCACAAGGGTTGTTTATACAGATTCAGAAATTTTTGTAAAATGTGTGGTTTAACATTTTTTTTTTTTCTATCAGTTTACCAAATTCTTATGCATCATTCAGAAGGTGTGGAAAAAAAAAAGACATCTAGTCATCTTCTACTTTTCCTTTACATGGAAAGTATATTTTGTGTCCAGAAGGGTGAAAATGATACAAAATGAATTACCAGGTGTCATCAAAACAGTTTTAACCTGTACATGCATATGAAAGTAAAGCAAAAATACAGAGTAAAACAATTTTCTGACAACATGCAGCTCTTTGGAACAGTAGGAAACTGTTACATATCATGTATATGCAAAAGTGATGAGGACTTTAAGCATCCAGAAAATAATTAGTTTATCTGGAGTTCAGCCAGCAAACTGAAGTTAGCGACTTTGATCTGAAACCTAAAAAAGCATGTGCAGTGATTTCTGTGTGGTAAAAGAAAAAGTCACACTGCAGGATAAGGTGTAACACTTTCAATAACCATGTATCAGGCAGGTGGCTTTTATTTTTCTATCTCCTCCTATTTGATAAGATGAATCTCCTCCTATTTGATTTATCTTTTCCTCATTGCTAACATTTTTTTATATTTTTTTACATTAACAGAGGAAAAAATCTTGACTATAAGTGACAGAGCATTGTTTCCTATCAGGTGTTTTTCAATTTTTATTTTTATTTTATTTATTTATTTATTTATTTTGACATGCAATAGGCTCTATCCAGGGTTCTAGCAGGGGTGGGAAGAGCCTTAAAAACTAAAATGACTGTGAAAATTCACACCTTGCATTATGTTATTTGGAGGTTGACACTCTGAGTGGGAGAGTGGGAAAAGACAGAGGGAATAATTAGTTGTAAAATGACAAATAACAATTTTACATCTCTCACACACACAAAATCTCAGAGGTAGCTGTCTACCATGCTTTCTTATTTTGAGGAAAAAAAAAATATATTACTTTTGTTTTGCAAATACTTTTGGATTACATTTAGAACTTCACTGGATGACCCAGAAAGAAATTGTACTGACCATAGAATTGGTTCAGGTCACATTCTGACCTTCACGTTGCATGTTCTTAGCAGTCAGTGATGTGTCATGATCCTTTCCCACACTGACATCTGCTCTAACTTCAGAAGATGAATGCCTTCAGACTTCTAAGAATTGTTCTGCCTCCCTAGACAAATACTATAGTATGTAATAATATTTAGTATTTCCACATATACCACCATTTCCACAGAATGACCTGTAGTTTATGTCTTTCTGGTCATAAATGTTATCAGTTTGGAATCTGTGGTGCCGTTTTCATGTGATGTAAAGTCTCCATCTTTGGACACCTCTCGAAAAAGCAACAAAATACTTTGCGATCTCTCCTACTTCTCGACTGTCAAGTATATCAGTCTCTTTACAATTACATCGCCATATT
Organism: Anas acuta; assembly: GCF_963932015.1. Taxonomy (NCBI): domain Eukaryota; kingdom Metazoa; phylum Chordata; class Aves; order Anseriformes; family Anatidae; genus Anas; species Anas acuta. The sequence continues at coordinate 12,113,559 of NC_089017.1, forward strand.
TTGTAAGACCCTAAATATAAAAAATTATCTTACATGTTTTCTATAGCTCTTCTCAAAATGATTAGAAGATATAAAGATATGAGGTTGGAGCTGTTGACTCCATCAAGGGTGGTGAGGCCTTGCATATAGATCTGGACAAATTAGAAAGCTGGGCAATCACCAACTGTATAAAGTATAACAACAGCAAGTGTTGGATTCTGCACCTGGAAAGGGGCAACCCTGGTTATACATACAGACTTGGGGATGAGAGGCTGGAGAGCAGGCCTGAAGAAAAGGGTTTGGAGGTTTTCATTGAGAGCCAGCAGTGTGACTTGGTGGCCAGGAGGGCCAAGATTATTTCTAGGTAAACATACACACAAAACACATTTGTGAGTCACTGTTTGATGTCTAACGTCAGGTATATCTGCCTTTGGCCGTCAATAACAAAACTGTTTGGATCTGTACAGTAGTACAACAGCCAGATAATTAGTCCAATTTTAGAGAAGATGCAGTGTAAACAGAATGCTATTTTATTTACATTATTGTCAATAAAAAACTTTGCTTTTGACTGTAGAAGAGACAAAATGACATCTATGCATCTGCAACAACAACTTTAGTACAAAAAAAAAAAAGTAAGATTTTCCTCATATTCAAAAAAGGTAAAGGGAAAATGAAAAGAAGAAAACATGAAAAAGGGGTGAAAAAGGAGGAGGAAACGTATGGGAAAGGCAAAGAGGAAAAGATGAAAAAGAAATGGGAAAAGAAAAAGAAATGGGAAAAGAAAAAGAAAAAAAAAAGAAAAAAAGAAAAAGAAAAAGAAATGGGAAAAGAAAAAGAAAAAGAAATGGTAAAAGAAAAAGAAAAAGAAAAAGAAATGGTAAAAGGAAAAGGAAAAGGAAAAGGAAAAGGAAAAGGAAAAGGAAAAGGAAAAGGAAAAGGAAAAGGAAAAGGAAAAGGAAAAGAGAAAGAGAAAGAGAAAGAGAAAGAGAAAGAGAAAGAGAAAGAGAAAGAGAAAGAGAAAGAGAAAGAGAAAGAGAAAGAGAAAGAGAAAGAGAAAGAGAAAGAGAAAGAGAAAGAGAAAGAGAAAGAGAAAGAGAAAGAGAAAGAGAAAGAGAAAGAGAAAACAAAAACAAAAGAAGAGGAAACAAAAAAATGAAAGAGAAGGAAAACAGAAAAAGAGTTAGAAAAAGAGAAAGAGAAAAAAAAAAAAAGAGGGATCTTCAATAGAGCTAGTTTCTCTAATCGTCTCCCATTGGCACAATGGCACAACTGCCTTAGTTGTGCCTGGTAGCAAAGTAAGGGAATGAGAAACAGATTCAGAGTAGTTTAAACTTTTCATTTCAAAACAACTGAATTTTTTGTAGGCCGACTGTAATAACTATTGCTGAACCAAGGAATCTAGAGTGTGTTGCAAGTCCACTTGAACTCTCTTCAAGCTCCTCCCTAGTCCATGGGGTTTGGATCAGACCTGCAGATGCTGTGCATGTGAAAGCCTTTGTTGTTTTAGCATCTTATGTTGTTTACCTACTTAGCACTGAATTTTCAGATCTAAAGGATTAAAGATTAGGAACAATGTCGAGAAAAAACGGATTGGACAGATGACAAGGATTGTAAATTGTGTCAATGTGTACTGTAAAGCTGCTCTCAGCTCTCACATAAACTGCAGGGATGTATCCTGCATATCCAGAAAGCAGACGTTCCCTGCCACAATTTTAAAAATAAGCTTTTATCCAGCTATGCATTGCTCATTCACACAAATATTTCTCTTTTTTTTTTTTTTTCTTTTTTTTTTTTCTTTTTTTCTTTTTTTCCTCTCAGTTTCCAGAAAGATATTTTGATCATTCCATATTAGAATGACAATGGTATCTAAGTCAAGGCTAAGCCCACAACAGAGTGCTGAGCATCCTATCTGAATGTGGCACACATATGTAGTCACAGCACAAAGCACCATTTTTAGCTTTGTACATCCCCTGGATGTTTGCTGTAATCATCCAGCAGTATCATTTTCAAATGTAAAAAAGAGATAGAAGAAACACTTGTAGATTGGAAGCTTGCATCCAAAAAAATAGAAAAAAAAATATTTAAACCTTTCTTATATGTATTGCACATTTTCTACACACTTACACATGGATGCAGACATAGACCCGCACACCAGGAATTGAATAGGCAGTTTGATATTTAATCTGAATGCAGCTGTTTAGATATTTATTTGGTCTGTATGTGGATTTTTCATTAAAAATACGTGGTTAACAGCAGCCAACCTGATTTGCATGTGTGTGTGTCTGATTTGTTCACTGCTATGCCTCCTGTGTCCTACATCTTAATCACATCCAGGCACCCGCCCCATTACATTACCAGAAGGGAAGTGATGGACATCCCTTGACTCTCTTCATGACCCCCTGATAATCCTGTTTCACACACAGGCTCCCTGCTGTATGAAACACAAAAGCTGCCACTGTAGTTCTTTACTTCCAGTCGATATTCTGACAGACTTGATCTAGCAAATTAGTATGCTGTGGTAGGGGCACGACAAAAGACCCTTTTGACACACTCTGAATCGATACAAAGGCCAACAGAGAGCCATTTCACCGTAGTTCTGTTATTTTTCCCCTTTTGATGACCCTTCTTCTTCTTCTTCTTTTTTTTAGCTGGTATGACCTTGTCAGATTTAAAAACATAATGTTAGAAAAGTCATCCTTGCACAGGGAAATAAAAATCTAAACATGCAGAAATGCAAGAATACCAATATAAAATTAAAATACAGCTGGATCAGAAGAGTAGAGGTTTTCTTGTGTGAATTTGTTTGTCCTTCACTGCTGAAATCTCTACATGCTTCAAATGTCAGACTAGAGAAGTAAACAGACTGTGCTGGCCATGAATGCTGTGTCACATCTGAATATTATTTTATTATTATTATTATTATTATTATTATTATTATTATTATTATTATTATTATTATTATTATTATTATTATTTTAAATAAGGTGAACAAATCGTCTTAGAGGATTAAAAATGGATGTCTTAGTCATATTTCTTGGTATCAAACATCTTGTATCTTACAATTCGAAAGATTATAGCCATATTTACTTAATTTCCAAGTACTTATGCTGTGAAATTTAACGGAATTTATGCTGGTACTGATCATATTATGCAAAGAGTAATACTTTTCAGCATGTGCTATATATAAAAAATCCATAAAGGGCAACATAATTGGTATCTGAAAGTTTATCTGCAGATGTTACACTTGTTCAAAATGATGACATATTCATGTAGAAACAATTGACTTGTATCTTTGAACAGTATTATTGCATATATTTTTCTAACTCTGTAAAAGTTACTCCATTGTTCAGAGTCACTGTCATTCTAATTCAGTTTACACCTTTACCAATTTAATAATTTTTATGTTGGTCAAATCTATGTAATAGATTTATATTCTAGTCTTTAGGAAGCAGACATAAATAAAGATGATAACCATTAATCTCATAATAGTTACTTATGTGTAACTATATCCAGGTATATATAGATGTTACAGCTTTATCATCATCTTAAAGGTGCAATTATGTCATAATAAGGCCTTATGTAATTTATATGCTTTTATATATTTCTTTAAAAAATATCTATCCTCTTAAATCGAAAACAAGCATTCAGATAACTGGTATTTTCTTTTTCATACTAACAAACTAAAAAATACATACTCAAAGCACTTTCTAAACCTAATCTTCACATTTTAAATTTTCAAGCTGAAAGAAAACTTAAGTCAATAAAAAATGAGACATTCCCAGTTTTAGAAAGCACTTTACTGTAAGTCACAAAGAAACATTTTCCAAAAATACAGGTGCACAAATTACTCCTAGTATTTGCTGTACAGTATGTACATTTGACCTCTGCTGCACTTCAGTATTTTTCAACACATAAACCTTGTTCTCTCAAATAGAACTACTATATAGACACAAGGGATAAAGCATATTGTGTAAGAAATGCAGGCCACTTCAGACAACTCAACTCAAGAACAGAGGCAAAATTATACTAGCAGTTCCCATTCCTCTAGCACTTTTATCTAGCCCAAGATTATCAGACTCAAACCCCTCCCCCCAACCCCCCAAAGCTCCCAAAGCCCCCATAGCCTCCAGAGCACAGGGTGACCAGGGCCCATGAAAGAACTTTTACCATTTACTTCAACTCTGATACACATTGTGAGAACATTTTGTTGGGAAATATATCATGCTTCACTGAGACAGAACATTCTGTCATGAGATAAATACAATGTAGATGTATATAAAGCAAGAATAACCCTTAATCTTATAATTGTATTCATATCGATATTACTTTTATGAGGGACACATTTGTAGAGCAATATATTGCTTTGTAACTCCAAAACATTAAGACAGAATACTATTAATATGTACAGCATTTCTTTGTAATATATTAATATTCTTCCTTCTAGGGAAAACAAACAAACAAACAAACAAAAAAAAAACAAAAACCAGTATATGGCAATCAATTCAAAAGAGGTTAGACTAACAGCTGCAGCATGACTTCATATCAGAAGTGGCAACAGATGTGTCTTGCCAATGAGATCCTCTTTTATGTAAGTGTGATGTGTCTTCATTTGCCCCTCTACATAAAAAACAACAAAACCTAATATATGTATTTGCCTCAAGCTGGGTATCCCAAATATTGCGTGGCAAACATGTCTCTCAAATAAAATATGTGTACTGGTACTTTAACCTGAGGTGGTCAAAACGACTGATTACTTTTAAAATTCTTTGTTTACAGTTACATTTGCTTTTTTTCAGCTCAAGCTAAACCTAGGTTTACAAGAAGCTTGTCTCAGAGACTCACAGCATGACAAGTACAAGATCTGGAAGGAGGGAAAGAAGAAAGGCAAAAAGAGGAGGGGAAGCCCTGCCAGCACTTCTTCCCAGCTATGAATTTTAGTGCACACTTCATTGCACAGAGCTAATAAAGGACTGGATCCCACTGCTCCCTTTACTCCTTTCTTACCCTTCTTCTTTGAAATCTGCGTCTAGTGGTGTACTTTCACATGGTAACTAGTGCTATTTTTATTTTTTTTAGCTGTTATTTTTAACACACACGCACACACACACACAAAGACCTCTATTTTTGTTTTTGACAAATTCTACCACTTCATATTCTGACTCCTTCTTTAGGGTAGGTCAATGTCGAAATTCCTGCCTGTAAGGCAGGACTAAGAGCTCTGTCATACAGAGGAGTATGCAAAAAAATATCTGTGACTCCTATGCAGTTCTGTTCTGAGACACAGAGGGGTGAAAGGGATATCCGACTGTTTCCTCAGTAAATCAGGTGGGATGGGCACCACAGGAGAAGAAAAGTTGCATTTTCTGACAAGCTTTTGGGAGAAAAAGGATGCAATAATGTGACATCAGGCTCTGGAGGAACAGGCATCTTGACAATCATTTGTTAAATCTTTTTGTTTTAAAGGTTGTGTTAACAATTATTTTTTCATGTTAAATGTGTGCTCTGCACAGATTTATTAATGTCTCTTTCTTACAAATGTCTGAAATTCTTCTTAAATTCATAAAATACAATGACTAGATCTGCAAAGAGAGTTGCAAGTTACAGTGATAAAAGTAATTTAAATATGTCCAAAACCTTTTTCAGAAATAACACCAGCTGTCATGAGTAGTGGACATCTGCAAAATTGAATTCTCCTATTCATCAAAGTAGGAAGATAATGTTCAGGCTGCCTTTTGGGAAAGCTGTCTGACCATCACTTCTGTGTTAGGGAATTGTTTGGGAGATATTTTGTTGCCATGGGCCAGAAGTGTAGAAAGGACTGTTGTAACATATCAACAGGATGAGTGGTGATGAGATCCTGTGACCATGAATGTTCCTAACCATTACTTGATGGTATAAATATCATCTGCTCTTCCTATAACTCAGCTAATCTTAGGCTTTTCCACTTCAAACAATATTTACCAGGTGGCTCTCAGTATCTATTCTTCAATGTTTCAGAATAAAAAAGAGGAAATCTACCCAGTTAAAAACATATCCATAGATCTCATTGTGATTTACCAGGAATTTCACATCTCTGTAGCTCTGCTGGCTTCAAGACAGTCAGTTCTGATTTGTGTTAACTTGAAATCAGAATCAGCCCACTATTCACTAATACCTACCACATGAATATCAATTTTTAACTTTTGCAAAGTAGATTGCTTGTTGGAGTTTGTCTTCTCCTAGACCAATCACTGATCTCAGAAGAGGTTCATCAAAATAAAGATAGAAAGATTTAACCCAGAAAACATGAAACATTTTATTTCATATTCTAGATCAAGGCAATGTTATATGCTACTCACACATACATGTATTTTCAAATTAGTGATATTTATTTGCACTTATTGTTTGCCTCAACTACTATACTATAACAACACCTGTCTGTATGTATATACTGCAGTCATACTTACCTCATCTAAGCACTTCATAGTTTACCTTTAGTGTGCTGCCTGCACAAGAGGAAGGGAAATCATTCCAGCTTAAATATTTCACTTCTTTCTACAGCTTCAGAAAATGAATCATGATGTATATTTTATTCTCATCCAGGAATCTCAAGCAACTGACACAGTGTGTAGTCAGCTAAATGTCAACCTCTATTAATAGTAACATGTAAACATAATCTAATATTTAAAAAACAAATTCTCAAGAACTGGTGTCTTGCAGTACCTCTAGAATCGTCAGCTCCTCAGCTGATATGAATCCACATGGAAGAAGCGCTAAAATATAGCACACAATGTGTCTCTGTGGATGACAGAGTTCAGTTTTGTGGATGTAGTGTGCTTCACAAGAGCACACAAATTAAAACCTCAGGCTGACCTGATGAAAGCAGGAAGATGCATGGTCAGAGCTACACTTAAAAAGATAAAATGGTTAGCCCCCTCTGTCTATCACTTACTGTGAGGTTTAGCAAGGATAAGATGTTGAGAGGAAATAGAACATAGAGGAAGGCAGCAGTGATGAAGAATCATCATTTCTTCACATCATTCTCCAGTGCTCTTGGCTTTGTTTTCATAATTTATGATACAGTGCATTCTTATCATTCCCTAACTCTGTATGATCATAGTTTGTATACTGGCAGAATGTAAGACTGTGTTTATGACATTGTCGTTCTACCTTGTAATAAAATTACCTTGTCCATTGTATAAAAACTGAGAAAGTCTACTAGAAAATGCCAGTAATCAACATACAGTTTTCCTCACTTAATTGAATGAGTACCATACAAGCATGCTGGTTGATTTTGGTCTGATCAGTACTGCCCCTATGCCAAACTGCAGAGTAGCAGGACACCAGGGGGCAACTCCAGTGTCTCCAGCCCATCTCCCATGACTGAGAGTTGATGTCTGTAAAGGAGGTCATCTAGCAAAAAGCTTTGTGTGGAAAAAGGTGGCACAAAAAATGCAAAATTAAGATGAATGCAAGAAAAGAAGTGAAATTTTCAGGCAATATTCTTTGTCTATATTTGGCTGGTCAAATTAAATATACTTTTTTAATGGTTGACTTCATTAAAGTCTTTCGCAATATCCTCCTCTCAGCTGATGGCAAACCAATTCTACATCCTCCTCTCCTTTCAACAAAATAAATACAGACAAATGACAGATTTCACTTTCTTTTTGTGTTCAAGAGAATGAGACAGAAATCAAAGATTTGTTTTTACATTGTTGAAAACAGGAGGGAAAAAATTCTTCTTCTTCTTCTTCTTCTTATTAATGATGGTAATTATAATAATAACAATAATAATAATAAAATCTTAAGGCTCATTTCAGGAACAAAAAAAACCAAGACATTCCTTGCAGGTCACCTTTAAAACTTCATGCTGTATTTTATACTCAATTGTACTTATATTCACTTACTAATCTCCTCACATATTACAAATTTCACAAGTGAATTGTGATGCTGAATTGCTATAGCTGTTTGTACAATTCCTGTGTTATTCATTGTTTGTCCCTTTGCTTTACCCAAATTGGAGAGAATGCACTTTCAAAGTAATTGTCAAAGTGTGACTCATCTGGCAAGTCAGTAATTACTTTTCATAAAGTAATATGTCAGAACACAGAGAATTCATAAGATTTGTAGAAGGTACCAGGACATATGAACATAGATTCCTACATATCATTTTTCACAGCTCAAATAATCACAAAAAACCTTTTGAAGTAGAGAACCACTATAGAACCACCCCTTAAATACAAAAGAAAAAATACAGATTAGAGAATATGTAAAAAAGGGTTTTCAGGGGAATTTGGGGGAAAAAAAGGGAACCCTACACTTTAAAACACATTATGAAAGCTATGACATTAAACTAATTTTTTTTTCTTTTTCTTTTCTTTTCTTTTTTTTTTTTTTAATTTTATGTAACTCTCAGTTACATAAAATTAAATTCTCTTCTCTTAGAAGCATAACAGCTCACTGATGTTATTGAGACAAATATTGGGTTAATTTTGACAGAGATGACATCAAAAGAGCAGAGAATTTGTGGTTTTAGTCTGCATTCTTAGCTAAAGATTTCAGAGTTTCCATTTTGTTCTATTGCTCAGCCACAGGCTGCAAGGCACAAAACCATCAGTGTACTATACATCCTTTTGTTCAGAAGGAAGTAAAAAACATATGAGTGCTTGTCTTCACATCTGTGTCTTTAAATGCAATTGTGGGATAGAAATGAAAACCCATTCCAATAACTGGTTTTATAAATAAATAGAAAATAAAATATATGATTATTCTCCAGCAAATACAAATAGTTTCATTCTATCTTTCCAAAACAAGCAAACAAAAAAAGTTATATTTTCCTCAGCAGACTAGCAATGACATGAAAGTAGGCCTGCTCAGTTATGGCTCTTTGTGACACATGTAATATGCATTACTAGGAGAAGCATTAATGGGGATTTATGAGGACACAGCCTTCTCCTTAGCTTCCCTGATAAATCTGCTCTTGAGTAAATGACAGTCCTTGTCATAGAGATTTTCCTGTTGGGCAAAACATCAAGAGAAAAGGAAAAAGAAAGTTGTGAATAGGGACAGCATCAGAGAAGGTTAACAAAGAGATTCTGATTGTAAAGAGGTGGGAAGCACACTGGAAATTAACAGCTTTTTTGTTTGGTTTGGTTGTCTTTTTTTTTTTTTTTTTTTTTTTGGCTTCCTTTTAGCAATGATCAAGCTTTGACAAAATGATGGTTTTGTTCCAAAACTTCTAATCCATTACATTGACATGATTTTGCTCTTTGGAAATTATTCTAATTCAGAATCATCTGATATAGCAAAAGTTCTTAATCATGCAGCAGTATAAGCATGCAGTGAAATTCTGCAGCATTTAACTAAGTGTTACTTCCCCAAAATAGTATAAAAATAATAATAAAAAAATCTTTTATCTCCACTCCGTTAAGTGTCTCCAAAAATGGATGGTCTTGGTGTTGTTTTTTTTTTTTGGAGGTGGGGGTTGTGGGTGGTGGTGGTCGTGAGTGGTAGTAGTTGTGGCATAATCACACAGCTTTCATTTCCCAAATGCATCTGTTCATGTGTCTGTATGGGCCTTTATAATCTATTTCTGACTATCACTTGCTTATATTGCCTCTTTTCTTCTTCCTCTCTGTCCTTGTGCAATCAGGTCAATAGCTACAGCCAAACTTGGCAGCTGTTAGAGCAAGATGTCATATGTTGGGATATATATTCTTCCTGCAGTGGCATCATGGCCTGTGGTTAGTCCTTTGTATAGACAGATTCACTGCCAGCAATGTGGCTATCTATGTTCAGTGCTGACTGCTTGCGGGTGTAGGACTGCCTGTAGGGTTATATCAAAGTCATACTGTTGTATAATTGTGTATATTGCTTTCACTCCTTAGATGGCATCATTTTCTGGCACTGATTTAACTGCATGATTTCTCACATCCATTTTTCTACCATGTTTCAGACCACCTGAAACCCCCCAATCAACATTTTTCTTTGAATTAGCCCTGCATTACTCAAAAATATAATATAAAAAATATAATTATATAATAATTATAATATAATTATATAATTATAATTATAATAATATAATTATAAAAAATGTTTTTAAACCTAGATATATGATATAAATAGAACGAGGGAGAACAAAAAAATAGAAGGACAGATTGACTGATTTTTAAATATGAATATGTGTACTTCTGATTTTTAGCCCTGGTATTCACGCATAACCTTAGCTTTTTGCTTACATTTTAGTACCCAGATATATAAGTGAGCACTCAATATTGCTTGCTTTAATCATGAAAATTTAGATTGCTGAACTAAGGTGCACAAAGTGTAGTCTGCTTTTTATTTTATTTTTTAAGCTTCTCACAGCAAATTTATTTTTGAAGCATAATGAATATCTCCAGGAAAATATCAATAATTGACAATCATGTTCACAGAAACTAATAGATGGCCTTGAAATTTTAATTAAAACCCACTTTGTCTTACATATAACCTAAAAAACTATGTTGTTTTCCATCAAAGTCTTTCTGAAAAGATGCAAGTATTGTTAAGCCCAGAATTTGAGTGCTATTCTTAGAAGATTTGTTTTGGAAATGTCTTTATGCCTGGGATTCATTCACTGACTGAAGAGGCCATCAAATATTTCAGGCAAAGACACAGAAAAACAGCTAGAGTCTGCTGGCTGCTACACCTAGGTCATTTGAAGAACACAGGAATGTAGCGATGGAAAGAAACACATACACACACACACAAAACAAAACAAAACAAAACAAAAAAGCTAGGAAATCTGTTATGTTATCCAGAGATTTTTTTTCATGATTTTGAGGCAAACATGTACATAAACATAGGACAACCTTATGAGTGGGCCCTAAAATAAATTTTTTATCGGATTACGTTGTGTTTACGTATTTTATGCCAGAGTTTGCTCCCTATGAAGACACAGATTCTGGGGATAGAAAGTGACACAGCTTTACTCCCTTTAAAAAATCCTTTAAAATCTATTTTTAGTAGTTATAAACAATAGGAAATCCAGCTAATCCCTTAGACTATACATAGACAGAATGAGATTTGTAGATGAGGTTCCTACACTGGATAAGAAAAACATGTCTGCTGGTCCCAATCCTGAAGTTTCTCTTTAGAAAGATGTGTTTTGTGTCAATCATCATTTGTGTTTTGCATCAAACAATATTTGAGAAAGAAATACAGTAGAGAAATCAAGGTGTGAAAAATTAAGTATAGTGAGAATTGAGTTTGTGGGCTAGTAAACTTACTTCAGTTGGGTCCTCTGTTAGGGACCCAAAACAGTCCAGGGAATCAAATAATGGAGACTTGAGGAGAGGAGACTTGAGGAGGCTTGAGGAGGCTTGAGGAGAGGGAAGGGAAGGGAAGGGAAGGGAAGGGAAGGGAAGGGAAGGGAAGGGAAGGGAAGGGAAGGGAAGGGAAGGGAAGGGAAGGGAAGGGAAGGGAAGGGAAGGGAAGGGAAGGGAAGGGAAGGGAAGGGAAGGGAAGGGAAGGGAAGGGAAGGGAAGGGAAGGGAAGGGAAGGGAAGGGAAGGGAAGGGAAGGGAAGGGAAGGGAAGGGAAGGGAAGGGAAGGTAGAAGGGCTGGTCCCCATAAGTTCTTCTATTCTCCAGGGTTTGAATTTTAACAGAAATATATATATTTAAAACACTTCTAGACACAGTATGATCTTAATTATCCTGCTCTAAATCTGGACTCGTGCCATATTATCAGAGAACAAACTTTCTTGTTCCCATTCTACAATATTTAAAGAATAATTCTGTTAAAATATTAAGCATGAAATCATTAGTTCCAGTTTCACAATACAGTTTGAGCAATCTGGATATTTCAGTGATGAACAAACTATTACCATGTCACTTGTAAAGGATGGATTATGTTTGAATGTAGTAGGGTGAACATATTGCAATTAAAAAACTTTTTGATCATTAGCATGGCCATTTGCCCATAAGTACATCAGGGAAGTTTTTAAGACTCCAAAAAGATATTTATATAAAAAAAAAAATAGCAATTTTCTACTGTATTATCACATAGAAGACAGCTGAGTTCACTAGACAACTGAGTTCAGCAGTTCTTTATTTGGTACATAGTTTGTTAAAATGGCAGTGAAATGCAAACTTGTCTAGAGGCACTGATGATGTATAGATAGAAGTGAACTTTAGCAGGATATGGTAAGTTTTCAGAAGGATGAGAAGAGGTATGTCTGGTTTTATTTTGCTGACTAGGATGTCACCATTAAAGTCTAGAAACCATCAGTTTAAATAATGTCATAGTTCTAGGTTAGCCAGCCTAGAACAAATACTTTCAAGATTTAATGTGACAAATCTAAACTGATATCAAATACTATGTTCATTTCTGATCACTTTTTTTTTTCTGAACAATATAAAAAGTAAAAAGTAAAACAAACCAAAACAACTTTACTTTAACCTAATTCTAACTTAAAATACGAGGACCAAGGTCCACCTACTTATTTCTATGTGCTTTGAAGCAAGGAGTAAAACTTAAGCATGTCCCTTTAATACTTATTTAACTTTGTTCTCATAAAATGTATAGTAAATAACTTCTTCCTACCTAACATTTAATAAAGTTAAACTGTCTTTAACTAATCTTGGAAACTCTCTGAGGATGAGCCATTATTACAGACGTAGGCCTGAAATAAAGAGCAGATGTCAGAGCTGTTAGCATGAAAATACCTGGGTCCAAACTTCAGAACTAATACTTTTGCTGGAAACAGACTGAAAATATACCACTGTACCACAAACTGAAAAAATAAAAGCAAATTTCAAATAACTTCTAAGAGCTAAGTCGGCTAGAGGTTTTTGTCTAATGTTATTAAATTAAGGAAAGCAAAAGCAAACTTTTTCACAGCCATTAAAAAAAAAAATCTATTGCTGTAGAAATGAATCACAACTAATATTTGAAACCACCTATTTACAATTTACATGCTTATTTTACAGAACACCTAAAGTAAAATAAGTGACCTACAAAGATCTATTATTCCTTCGTTTCTTCTTCACTATAGCTCTGAAGTTAGATTTGGAGGACCTTAGCTTTAAGAGTGGGTTAACCACGGTTAGCAGGTTAAAGTCTACAGAGAGCAGGTTAAAGTGTACTGGACCACGTTTGTTGAGAAAGATATGACAGTGTTCTGTCTGGTGGAGCACTGTGTTGTGGAGAGATGTTGTTGTCTCTCTAGGTAATAGAGGAATTGTTGACAAAAAGTCATAGTGACCTACTCAACGATGTCTAACATATGCTGGCACAGATGCTATTAGAAGTCTCCCTCAGGGAAGGAGACAAGGAGTGATTATTGACTATTAAGGGAATTTATACCAGAGAGAATTAAAGCTTTTCCCTTCCCTTCCCTTCCCTTCCCTTCCCTTCCCTTCCCTTCCCTTCCCTTCCCTTCCCTTCCCTTCCCTTCCCTTCCCTTCCCTTCCCTTCCCTTCCCTTCCCTTCCCTTCCCTTCCCTTCCCTTCCCTTCCCTTCCCTTCCCTTCCCTTCCCTTCCCTTCCCTTCCCTTCCCTTCCCTTCCCTTCCCTTCCCTTCCCTTCCCTTCCCTTCCCTTCCCTTCCCTTCCCTTCCCTTCCCTTCCCTTCCCTTCCCTTCCCTTCCCTTCCCTTCCCTTCCCTTCCCTTCCTTCTCCTTTCTCTTTCTTTTTTCCTGTCAGATGAAAAGGAATTGATATCTGAGCAGAACCAGAGTAAGAAATTTTCAATAATTTGTACTTCTCTTTGACAGCTATATGACTTTTTTGACTCTTAAGTCAATTGTCTGATTCAAAATCATTACTGTACTATTTTCTGAAGTGAGCACTAAAATTTGTCTGAGAAGGTATTATCAATGGATATTTCATAGTGTTTTCAGAAGCATGTTTGAATAATCATGCAGAATTTCTTTTTGCTACTGCATACTTTAAAAAAAAAGAATCAACACTGCAGCAGGCCTCAGAGGAGTGGATTTCCACACAATATTTTGCTTGTTTCTGCTGACACTGAGAATATCATGTAAAGATGTGCACAAGCATTTCAGCTGGCTTGTCTTCTTACTGATTAGACCTAGGGAGATATTTGATTAGAGAATAGATGGCCAACATGCTTCACCTTTCCTTCCTAATCTAATTTGCAATTTTGTTACACTGTAAGATGTGAATGACAAGTTATTAGAATTTCGCATTTGGACGATATGCAAAATTGTTCAAATTGGACAAGTATGGGATGAAATAAAATAATAATAAAAAAAATAGAGAAAAAGAGCGAAATGCCAGTGAATAATATCCTCTTATCTTTACAATTGTAGAGTACTGTAGTGGCAATCATATCTGATGAGAAGAGGTTTTAAGTGAAGATGTACTGATGGTTATCATAAATGGATTTGAATTGCCATTTATCTACAAGATCTTGTTTATGTCTATGCTCTGCACTCACATAAGTCTATACAAACTTCTCAAAATAAGTACTTGAGGATAAATTGTTGTGTTTACATAGTTTTAGACATACCTTTTCTGCTCTACCTTGCAAGCCCTAAAATGAATATTTGCTCTCATATGTTGGAGTTTAAAAACTTTTGAGCTTGAGAGGTATGTGCTCTAAATAGGAAATCAGAGTGTAGATGGAATTTTTATTCAATTACACTTTATATCATGCTTTTTTTCTCCAAGATTAAATGTACAGGAGAATGTAGGCTACAATGGAGAAAATGTGAAGAGATGATATAGGAAAGAAGGAATGTTTTGATGTAGTTACCCTAGTATGATAGAAATGAAAGCTGCAGTTCATTTCTCTGATTTCATGGGACATCTATGATGGTCTGCCTAAAAACTGATTCCACACAAAAAGAGCTAAAGTCAGATGGGAATAAACAACATGATGAATTTTGTTGTGAACCATATTGCCCCCATAGGGTGATGAAATTGATAATATAATAGAAAATTTTTATGTCAAATTACAGAATACTGCAAATTGTCATATAGGAGTGGATAAACCCTATGTGCACCTAAAACTTTATTCAAACTCCTTATTGAATATTCCATCAGCAGGACACCATATCATTTACCAAGTTTACCAAATAGGGAGATTTCTTTTCCCTTCTCTTTAGAAAACTATTTCTCTATAGTGAGAAATTCATTTTTGTGAAATCTTTCAGTAGGCTCTTGAATACATGTTCCTGTGTATAAAATATAATTACAAATCTCCATGTCAATACTTTCTGTTAATGATAGTTGTATTGCTATTGTTGGTCATATTACTATTGTTGGTCATGAGTACAGTTTCATATATTTCAGGACCGTTTTCTATATGTCCCTTACAGACCATAATCTCTTCTACTTAAAAAAAAAAAAAAAAAAAAAAAAAGCTCATAAAATTTATTGTTCAGCTTATTCAGCTTAGATGTCAAAAACAAAGATTACAGTTATGAGTGCTTCCTTTCAGGATGCTGTGGTTGTGGATTTCTACACAATGTCTATATAATGTACTCTGTTTTCAAGATGCTGCTTTAAAAGCATATTGTGCACTAAGTAATCACAAATAACAGAGAAGTAGAAAATTGAGAGCATTCTTATTCCTCTTTTTTTTTTTTTTTTTTTTTTATGAAATATTCAACTAACTGCAGAAATATATTGAGCACATTGAGTACTCATTATATCTGCAAACAAATGAGATTTTTTTTTTTAATCCCTAAAGAAGATTTTCTTTGAAAGTTTCCATACTTTTATCATCTACTCCAGATCATTATGGTTTAGAATCGAATCTCCCATCCACCTTCCACCCAGCAAAATAATTTTGCACTCATTAAGAGGCAGGAGTTAGCACTCTCTGTGATGGCAGCCACAATTCTTACAAAACGTCACTTCAGAACTGGGGGTTGAGAGGGAAATATCACAACTAAAAATGCTGTTTCAAGAAAAGTGGAATTTGTTAATTTAGTACATATCTTTCAAAAAGAAGTTAACACTTAAACTGAAAGATGTCTTTCCACTACATTAGTCATAATATTTGACCAATGTCTGATATGACTTTTTACTGTTACAAAGAATGTATATTTCAAATGAACATCATGGTACATTGTAGATTCATTTCAAAATCAATCAATCAAACAAACGAACCACACATCCATTCTGATTTTCTTCAACTTTGTAGCAGTAATAATCTTGCCATATATGTCTGCAGTAATGATATTTAGATACAACAAAAATCCTTTCCAGTGTCATGCAGTACTCTTTAAATGCATTGATCTTTGTTTCCCAGAATGCTTCAAAAGAAGTACACATTATAATGTTTTGGAATGAGTTATTTTATTCAGTTTTGAACTATTTCCGCTAAACAGAATAAAACGCCACAACTACAGGTAGTCTTGCATTGGTGAGACTGTTCTGAGAATGAAAATCTCAGGACCAGGCTGACATGTAGGTTTCTCAGGTTATGTATACAAATATATATATATATATATATATATATATATATATATATATATATATGTATATATATATATATATAGGTAATCTATAAAATATAATGCATGGAATATGAAGTAACAGTGTTTAAACACATAGGCCCTAATGTTAGGGTGGTTTACCTTCCCACTGAAATCGGTAGGAAGGATCCAATGAATTTAGAGGCAACTGGATTGTGCCTAAATACACAGTGCCGTGAGCCAAATGGTTGATGAGGGCTTGATTTGAGCAGTTAAACATTGCTGGGTTTAAGTGAATGTCAAGGATTTAGTGTTTGCCACTTCCTGCTTTCCCAGGATTGATCATCCCTCAGAACACCCTGTTTTGTATCACATTACCCATTCTAGTTCATATCCTCACCTTCTGCCTTAGATTACATGTTCAGCTCAGCCCCTATTCTCACCACACCACACAAGGTCTCGATATTAATAATTTTCTAATAAATTTCTACACATAACTGGTGAGAGCATCCCTATGTCACCTCTGTTTTGCCTCCTTTAAAGTGGTATAGCATTGGTAAATGAAGAACCCTGCTGTTTCCAAGACAGGGTTCAAGAGGGCTTTATACCACCTGCACATTCCCTGCTGTGACTCGTACTTTGACTGTGGTGACCATGCTGCACTGCAAGGCTCCATTTCATAAAGGTCTATAAATCACTGTAAAGCCTAGTAATTCAGGTTAATAATAATTAAAAAGATATGTCCATGTGTAGAAGAGGGTTCATGGCATTTTAGAGTTAGGTTTGAGGTCTGGCTTGACTTTAAGATTATTTGAAAGCTTATTGAGTGAAATTTGAGTGGAAGATCCCCAACACTAAGATGTAGTCATTTTTGATTACCTGTAAATTCCAACTATGAAACAATAAGGCTTTCAGCTTAGCAAATACTGAAAATTTACACTCAACTTGCCAGCTTGAAAATGCATCAGATTTTTCTCATTAAGGCCATGCTGTTTTGTCAGAGTATATTTTCTATTTCTGTTGTCACTTTTAAAACTGCACTGCAAAGCTACACCATGCCTCAAGATGACTGACCTAAGAAGTAAGTATGAGCAGACCTTTATACAAAAAAACCTTTTCAGTAAATACATAAATTTAACATAAAATCTGCAGATTAAGAGAGAAAAAAAGAGCTTTATTAGAAGATGAATATCTCAGGAATGTGGGACAGATGATACAGCTTCTTTCATGGTAGGTCAGTGAATTCGGAGACTATAGATACTATTTTCCAGCCAAGATTGTTCCATTACACTCTCATGTGCTTTGCACTTAAATACATTTTGTCATAGTTCCTAGCTATGCATACATAGATGTATACATAGATGCAGATGTCTGGGTGTTCCAGACATTTTCTTCTGCATTTTCATGTCTCTGCTCATGTATTTCCTTGCAAGCATCTTCCCTTATCCATCCAGCACTGAAACAAAGATGTGCCTCAGAAATTGCAGTTGTCTCCAAAATGCAGAAGGGAAACATAATACTAACTCTGAATATGCATCCAGAAATGGTACATACTGGTAAACTTAGAAGGCTGAGAAATGCTTAGCAAAGATGCCTCATGCCTCTCTGGCACTTCTCAAAAGAATTTTTATTTTTTCAAATATGAAACACCACAAAAGCAAATAAGGTTAATAGTGCAAGCTCACCATGCCAGATTTTCCTGGCAAAATGGTTCAGTATGACACAGCTTTACTTTGGTAGTATTGACAAAACAGTGTTTTCATCAATAAATGTCATCTCCTGTGTTCTGTTTGTCTGTAAACATCCAGTCTCTTGGATGAACATACCTACAAGGGTACCGTATTAATGTTCTACATTCAGATGGTAACCATTACTCATGGGCTGTAAAATTGCTTAGGAATAGGTAATCTCTTAAAACAAGACAAATACTGAAATGAAGTTTAAAATTTAGATTAACTAATGTCATCAATTCATACGTATTAGAATGATATTATTTCTTTATTTTCTTTGTTTTATTTGGTTATTAATGCTTCCAGCCATCTTGCACTTATAGGAGCTTATAGCAGAAGCCGGTTCTCTAACTAGGTCTCCCACATCTAAAAAAAAAAAAAGGACAAGGTGGAAGGGCAATATACTTATTAAATAATAATATATATATATATTTTCTTCTATTGGATCGAAGTTCTGTAACAAGACGTAGCATCTGTTATCCATCATATTTTTTTGTCATCAGAAGTAAATTTGGAGGAAGAAGCTGAGTAATGAAAAGTTAGTAGTCTCATGGAGTCTTGTCAAAGGTACTATTTTTATAGGTAGCATATGAAATACAGAGCTGGCATGACTGACAGAGCAATGGATCCATCATAGTCAGAACTAAATGCAAACTTCAGGTAATTCCTTTTTTTTTTTTTTTTTTTTTTTTAGTGTGTCTTACTTATGACAGAATAAAGATGTAGAACTTCATTTTTCCAATCAGTATAATAATAACTCCAATTCTTATAATGATATAGTCTTAAATGATATAGAGTCTCTGTGAGACTCTGTGAGATATATGTGTGTATATACATATATATTTATATATGTATTCACACACGCACACACACACACACGCACAAAAAAAAAAAAGGAGAGAAGGAGAAGGAAAAAGAGAAGTGAGGGGAGAGAGAGGGAGGAGAGAGAAAACATTTCTTTTGAACTTGGTCAAAATGTAGAATTTTGCCACTACATTACTAAGTAAGCCTAAATCTGACCTTGTCTCTAATACCAGAATTATATCCCATCATATTTGAGAGCAAGAGGTTTGACTGACCTGTGGCCAAATCACTTGTGTGCCAAGCCACTGGGACAACACATTTTGTTTGAGAGTATTCATAATGGAGACAGAAGATGACATCAAATGAATTTGATCTTCTTGTAGTGGGTGAATAAGAGCCAATCAGACATTCCACCTCAAGAAGTACCAGGGGAGTTTTAGTTTAGAAATTAGGAGACAATTCTTCTCAGAAATAATCAAGCATTGGAATGGGTTGCCCAGGGAAGTGGTGGAGTCACCAGCCCTGGGGGTGTTTAAGGAAAGGTTGGACCTGGTGCTTAGGGACATGGTTTATTAGGTGACATTGGTGGTAGTGTGATGGTTGGACCAGATGATCTTGAAGGTCTTTTCCAACCTTAACGATTCTATGATTCTATGATTCTATGAGCTATTTCCCAGGTCACGGAGAATGGGTCAAAAAAATATTTTACCTTTCATAGAAGTCCTATTTTTGGTGTGACTGATTTGAAGTCATTTTAAGCATAAAGAAAGAAGGCTGAATTACTGAAATGGGAGTGTAACAATTTGCTGATATTTCCCAAGTTTAAAAAAATTGCAGCTTGATGAGGGTAAGACTAATCATATTCTCATATGTACTTCAATTGGAGAAAAGACCACAAAGTCACTTTTTAGATTTTTCTGTATGCTAAGACTCCTTTCATAGAATGATAGAATGGCTTGGGTTGGAAGGGACCTTAAAGATCAAGTTCCAACCCCCCCACCCAATCTGAATCTCTCCTCTTTTAGTTTTAAACCATTTCCCTTTGTCCTATCATTATCTGCCCAAGTAAAAGTTATTCTAAATCTTTATTATTATTATTATTTATTTTATTTTTTATAAGCCCTCTAAGAGTTGAAAAGCTGCAATGAGGTAATGAAGTCTCACTGGAGTCTTCTTCAGGCTGAACATCCCCAGATGTCTCCATCTTTCTTCATACAGAAAGTGCTGCAACCCTTTGATCACCCTGGTGGCCCTCCTCTGGATCTACATCTTTCTTGTGCTGGGGGTCAAAGAGCTGGATGCAGCACTCCAAGTAGGGTCTCATGAAGACAGAGCAGAGGGGGACAATCACCTCCTTCCATAGGCTGGCAATTCCTCTACGCAGTTGACCTTCTGGGCTGCAAACGTGCACTGCTGTCTCTTGTTGAGCTTTTTGTCCACTGGAATCCCCAAGTCTTTTTCTGCAGGGCTGCTCTCAACGAACTCTTCTCCCAGTCTGTGCTCAGATCTGGGATTGCCCCAACCCAGGTTCATTACTTGGACTTTTTGAACCTCATCAGGTTCATGTAGGAACACTTCTCAAGCTTGCCCAGGTCCTTTTGGAAGGCATCTCTTCTATCAGCATTAACAGCACCACTCAGCTTGGTGTCATCTGCATACTTGCTGAGGGTGCACTCAATCTCATTGTCTATGTCACTGATAAAGATATTAACCAGCACTTGTCCCAAAACAGACCCCTGAGAGAAACCACTCATCACTGGCCTCTATATCCTTTGCTTTCTTGAAAAAATGTCTTAAAATTTGCATTGTCAGTACAGAATAAAAGAATCTTAGAACAAAAGCAAACCAAGTTATTATTTCTGAAGTGTATTACTAACAAGTTGATAGTAGCGAAGGACACTAGGAAATAAGTTGTGAGATGGTATATTTTCACAGACAAATTAGAAGATGTAAAGAGCTTCTCTTTGTTTTCCAGAAGCTACTACTATCTTTTGAACATGTTCTTAACTTACATAATAGAGATGTCACTCAATTACTTCTTCTGGCACCATGATTATGTGATGTGGTGGGAAGTATGCAAAGGCTCAGGACAGAAAATCTTGGCATAGTCAAGACTGAATGGAGCCACAAGAAGCTGGTGACCAGCATTTCTTTCCCTTTAAAACTTCAGAAAAGAAGCACATGATGTTATGGTGATTCTGGTGACCAGGCATTGCTGAGATAGCTGTTTGTGGACCAGTGCACAACAGTGCCTCTGACAACATAGCTGAGAAATAAGGGAACAGTGCATGAGTTATATAAAGCTTTATAGGTACTTGGTATCTACTATTATAACCGCGCACAGTAAGTAACCTCCTCTTTAGTTAGTTTATAGTTAATTTAGAAATACCAAAATAGACTGTAGTGTCCATATTGACCAAGAAAGAAGTCATGTCTTTCTTCTCCAGCACAGCAGCCGACCAAGAGAGCTGAAGCTGCCTTGGAGCACAGCAGAAATTTCCAGGCTGTCTACATGTGTCTGCAATTGTTTAAGACCTCACTTAATATAATTTGTATAAAATAAAATCTCAGGATGTTTGCCTTGGTAGAGAGAGAAGAAAAGAAGAAAGAAAAAGGGTGAAACACTTCTTACACTGAATTAACATGGCCACTAAAAATTTTTAAATTTCCTCTGGAAAAGGGAGTTCCCATACCACAGTGGGAATAGGAACTTCCCTTACTTTTGGAATTATGTCCAATTGCTTCAGAGAAAGTCAAGGTTTGATCATCGTCTTTCCATTTCATTCTTACTTTTTTTTTTTTTAAAAAAAATTATTATTATTTTTCTCTCTCTTCTTTTCTTTTTTTTTTTTTTTTCTTTCTTTCCTTTTTTTTTTTTTTTTCTTTCTTTCCTTTTTTTTTTTTTCCATCTTTTTTCCTTTTGGTGGCAAATGGGACAGTTTTGAATAGTAATAATGAGTCTTTTAGAATAGCTTTAGCAACTGACTTTTCAAACAAAATATAAAAATGTAAGACTAGCATAATTTTGGATGTAAAATTACTTAGAACTATGTAAAGTAAATTCATCAGTGTCACAAAAAGGAGAAGAGAATCAGTAAAATCTGCACCTTGGGCAGAGGCCTAGTTAGGTAAGCATGCAGCTGGGGCTGAAACAGGACAGCTTGTGTGCCAAAAGCCTTCCAGGATTGGTTCTGAATTTAGCCTACAGCAGATCTTGTCATAAAACTGACTTTGTCACAGTCTTTTGTTATTCTACTATTTCCAGAAATTGCCTTAGAGTAATTTGAACGTTTCAGCTCCTGGAAAAATAGCTAACATGATATAAAATATACTTATTAGCAGACAAACACTGTAAATTGTTGATATTTCCACCTTTCAAGACAATTGTTAAAAAGTGAAATAACAAGGCAGTTTTGTCTTAGGTGTGACAGTTTCTGCTCCTGGCACACTAAGCTCTTGTTTGATAAGCTATGTTCATTTCATATTTGTGTAATACCCTGGAAGAAATTAGGTTGCAATAAAGTCCATTTTTGTCACTGCATGCAGCAATGAATATCACACCCAGCAGGGTACAGTGGCACCTGGCTGTCCAGACCCAGCGTAACACAAAGCCATCTGGGGGTAATTACAACAAGGTATTCTTTAAAGACCAGATGGGACCAAGGAACAGAAGCCCCTACCCCTCCCAGTCATTTACAACATAATTCCTTTCAATGATATACTTAATCCTCCCACCAGCTACGCTTTTCAGCTTGCTGTTGTCACTGTTCCTTTATGTTAATTCAGTTGAGAGACATAGAGAGAGAGAGAGCTCGGAGAGCGAGCCACCGGTGCCTCAAGGGACTAAAAGAAATTATTCATCCTTAAATTGTTTCCACTACACCAAGTACAGTAACATTTTTTTTTTTTTTTTTTTTTTTTAAGAGGGCTGAAATTATCCTAAAGAAGGTCAATGTTATAGCCCTGTGCAACACCAGCTGAGTTTTATTCAGCCACCTGTTAGCTAGGAGGGTTCTGCACACGCTCATGATGCATTTAACCAGTTTAAAGGGTCTTTTTATTGACTGGCAGCCTCCCCACATTCAGAGTGCTCAAGACATGGCCCTGCTTTGTGATCATATGTGGCACACAAGACTTAATTCAATTATGCTGTAAGCCTATCCAGTTTGTATCAGTGCCCTTTCACTTTTGTGTCATTTGTCTTGTATCTTGTAAAGAGTTGTGTTTTTTTTTTTTTTTTGAGGAAAAGACATGCACTCGAAGAAAATTGTCTTTATTTTGTCATTCAGATTTGCACTGCAGATGTACAGGCTACAATTAAAAAAAAAGTATTTTTATTAATACAAAAGTGGGAAAACAAAAACAGAAGTTCTCTACAATTTTAAAATCAAAGATATAAGCTCCCATTTCATTTTGAAAGAAGGTCAGGCAGACAATCCAGATATATTTCAAATATGAAACAAATAGAGAGATAAGTAAAAAGAGAAAAAAATATATATATTTAACAGTTTGAAATTTGGAAACCATGAAGGACTGGACATTGCTTTCTTTTCTTTAGCTGTATTTTGTTGGTTTTGAAGAAACTGTATAGCAAGTGACTTCTCAACATGAGTAAGCTTGGAAATGTTTGGGCCTTGATTACATTGATATATAGCCCATGCCCAAAGTGCAAGTGAATTGCAAATTTTCAAGTGATTTAAAGTGATTAAAAAAATAAATAAAAATGCATCCCTGTAAGATATTGTTGCTATTTACTAAATCTTTATGACAAAGATGTAGTAAATCTACAAATGAGAAAGCAAGAGCCCTTTTCACCTTGAGCTACTTAAGTGAGAGGTTTCTGAAGTTCAAAATCGTGTTATCAACTGTTTTACTTTCACCATTCCAACATTTTGTCTGACCAAGCAATTAAGGAAGTACTGATCCCGTCATTTCAACAAGCCAGCAAGTATGTTCTTTTAAAATATCTTCAAATGTATAATAATTGTTCTCTCACAGAAAAAGCTGTAAAGAAGAAAGCTTACTGCATACAAAGACCACAAACTCAACCTAAAACTCACACTGTGAATACACTTCCAAGAAGACTTAAACAGGCAGAAGGGACATTGAGCTGGTTTTAAAACTTGATTTATTGAGATTAAATGCATTTATGTTGGAATTTGAAGTCAGTAAAAATAAAATGTTCTATGGTAAAGGGTACATTTTACCTTTTACAATACCTTTTAAATCAAACATTAATGGTGTGAAATCACAGTTAAAAATCTTATCTTTGTTCAACATATGCTTGTGAATTCCATCATAGTAATAGATAACATTTTTGTTGAACTGGGATAAATGTTCATTGGTATTTAATATTCATTGGTATCTCTTAACTAACTTTTTTTTTTTTTTTTCCCCACAGAGCAAAAGTCAGAGAAAGGGCAGTAGTGCCAAGTTACTCACCAGTGTGCATGGCAAATAGGTGAATAGGTATCAGTTGCTAATGAATCAGCCTCAGCACTGAAATACCCTGACCATAAAAGACCATAAAACACCTTTCATTTTCCACCTTCATAGCATCCACACTCAGAGAGGCTAAAAGAGCATGTCATAACTGTGAACTATTTACTTACTGTGTTCTGTGTTTGATACTTCCCTGTCTCTCTCTCTATCTCTCTCTTTTTTTTTTTTTTTTTTTAAATTATCAAAAAGATTTAAGAAAGATCTTGAAAGGATTTCCAAAAATCTTAACTGAATTGGGAAGAGTGGTAAATACTCTTAAGAATATCCATTCATTTTGGTTTGGGATCTCTTAGTAACATGTACATCCAACAGACATACATCACATAACGTTTCTAGCTCTTCAGCGAAATTGAACAACTTAATATTTATTATGGAGAAGAGATCCTGAAAAAAAGTGCAGCATTAAAATTTTCACAGAGAATGAAGACAGAACTGCTAGAAAAGAGCTACAACAAAGCATTTAATAAATAATTTTATATACTTGAAGACACATAATGATCTTAGCATTGGAATGAAGTTGATTCATTGTCTTCTCCAAAGTGATAGGAATGAAAGTGTCAGATTCTGACAAATAAAAATACAGTTTCGAAACTTGCTTCCATTATACCACATTACTTCTCTGATTATGGACTACTGCCTTATGACACATTTATATACATTATTTCCCAAAATACCTCTGAACCAGTCAGATCATGCGTATGAGTAAACACTTCGCAGTTAAAAACATAGTCTTGATCACAACAATCTGTTATTTCTCACAAATGCTTACTTTTAAAAAAAATTGCTAACAGGAATGTTACTCCTCACAGCAAAAATCACAGGATGGATTAATGCAAAAAGGTTCTTTATCATCTTCTCAGTCCCTAAAGACTCCCAGCAATATCTTGACTTTTTATTTACTTGTAAGGATGTGCCAGTCAAGATAATTTAATTAAAATAAGACATAGTAGGAGTCTTGTCTTCCAGTACCATTCAGTCCACTTTAAAAGGTAAACAACTCCAGTGCAACCTCTTACTTCTACCTTTACAGTGATGTCCGCTTCATTCTAGTTTTACTTTTTTATTTTGTCACTTTGTTTTCCTATGATCGTTGGTTAGCTTAAAAGTGTCTTCGTAAAGCACATAGTGTTGGTGAAAACATCTAAATCAGAGACTGTGTATCTCTTTTCTTCTACTATTGCCTCATTTTTCTATTGGAGGCAGTGGTGTCTTTTAAAGTGAAAAGTTTTCCACAGAAAACTTGTTATAGTTTTTATAAAACTTGTTATTAGTTTTTTGCAACTGCACAAAGAAATGAAAACTCCTTCCATTAAAAATAAAAAAGCAAGATTCATGATAAATCTCACCTTCAGAATTTATGAACTCCTCCAGAACTCCAACAACTGAGTTATTCAGTGTACAGAGCTGTGTTTTCTTCTTGCTGCAGGAGTTGCATGCATAAAGAGACCTTATGAACTGTGCAATGAACATACATGTCCTCTCCTCCGCAGAATATATTGCAACTTACATACTCTATTACAATGGAATTAGCTTGGAATACATACTGGATGGCCTAAAAATCACACAGAATCACAGAATCACAGAATTTCTAGGTTGAAAGAGACCTCAAGATCATCGAGTCCAACCTCTGACCTAACACTAACAGTCCCCACTAAACCATATCCCTAAGCTCTACATCTAAACGTCTTTTAAAGACTTCCAGGGATGGTGACTCCACCACTTCCCTGGGCAGCCTGTTCCAGTGTCTAACAACCCTTTCGGTAAAGAAGTTCTTCCTAACATCCAACCTAAAACTCCCCTGGCGCAACTTAAGCTCATTCCCCCTCGTCCTGTCACCAGGCACATGGGAGAACAGACCAACCCCCACCTCGCTACAGCCTCCTTTGAGGTACCTGTAGAGAGCAATAAGGTCGCCCCTGAGCCTCCTTTTCTCCAGGCTGAACAAGCCCAGCTCCCTCAGCTGCTCCTCACCAGCTTCGTTGCCCTTCTCTGGACCCGCTCAAGCATCTTGATGTCCTTCTTGTAGCGAGGGGCCCAAAACTGAACACAGTACTCGAGGTGCGGCCTCACCAGAGCCGAGTACAGGGGGACGATCACCTCCCTAGCCCTGCTGGCCACACTGTTTCTTATGCAGGCAAGGATGCTGTTAGCCATCTTGGCCACCTGAGCACACTGCTGGCTCATATTCAGCTGACTATCAAACATCACTCCCAGGTCCTTCTCTGCCTGGCAGCTCTCCAACCACTCATCTCCCAGCCTGTAGCTCTGCTTGGGGTTATTGCGCTCCAGGTGGAGGCACTTGGCTTTCACAGAATCACAGAATCACAGAATTTCTAGGTCCTTGTTGAACTTCATGCAGTTGACCTCAGACCATCGGTGCAGCCTATCCAGATCCTCCTGCAGAGCCTTCCTACCCTCAAGCAGATCGACACACGCACCTAGCTTGGTGTCATCTGCAAACTTACTGAGGGTGTACTCAAAGCCCTCGTCCAGATCATCGATGAAGATATTAAAGAGGACCGGCCCCAGCACCGAGCTCTGGGGAACGCCACTAGTGACTGGTCTCCAACTGGACTTGACTCCATTTACCATGACTCTTTGGGCCCGGCTATCTAGCCAGTTTCTAACCCAATGAAGCATGTGCCAGTCCAAGCCAAGAGAAGCCAGTTTCTTGAAGAGGATGCTGTGGGAGACGGTGTCAAAAGCCTTGCTGAAGTCAAGGTAGACCACATCCACAGCCTTTCCCTCATCCACCCAGCGCGTTACTTTGTCATAGAAGGAGATCAGGTTCGTCAAGCAGGACCTGCCTTTCATAAACCCATGCTGACTGGGCCTGATTGCCTGCTTGCCCTGCAAGTGCTGCATGATGACTCTCAAGATAATAAATATTCCTCACACTCCTCTTGTGAGGTAAAGGTTATCTGGTAGTAAGAGCTTCTGTTGTCTTGTGGCAGGGTGGGAATGAGAGAGAGGAAACAAATTAGAAAAAGCGGTGTGTTTCTGAGGTAGTTTGAAGTAGCCTAACTAGACTCTGCACTTTGTGTTTGGTCTGGAGATGGATGAAGAGGGGAAAAAAAAAGATCAGAGAAAAAAATATAAACATGAAAGAGGGGAAACACTAAGTGAGGAGGAGGAGTCAAACCACTGATGTAAGAAAACCCTGCTAAAGGGAGTGGGAAAGAAGCACCTGGACAGCAGGAGGAGAAAAAAGAGAAGGGCACTGTGGTTGGAAGGAGGACATAAACAAAGGACAAAGAGACTCTTCTCCCTTTGTGGTGAAATAAGAGGAGAGTACAAGAATCACAGAATCACAGAATCGCCGAGGTTGGAAGGGACCTCTGATTATCACCTAGTTCAACTCTCCTGCCAAGCAGGATCACGTAGAGAAAATTGTGCAGGATGGCATCCAGGTGAGTTTTGAACAACTCCAGAGAAGACTCCACAACCTGTCTGGGCAACCTGTTTCAGTGCTCTGTCACCTTCACAATAAAGAAGTGTCCCCTTATACTCAGCCAGAACCTCTTGTGCTTCAGATTTTTCCTGTTGTCTCTTGTCTTGAGTGGGTGGCAAATACAAAGGATCCTTCTGCATAACAAGGGTCTGTGATTCAGTCATCGAAGACAGTGGTAGTTGTGCACGTTTTAGTGGCAGGATGGTGCCAGTTCCAGCAGTGGTGGTGAAACTGATGCAGTCGTGCTGGTACTGTTTCATCTGCTGAGGGGATATAGGGTGAAGGGAAAAAAATGCAGAAGGAAAACCTACTGGTACTTCAACCAGCAGAGCCTGGAGAGCAGCAGAAAGGGACAGAGCTGGCCCCCTCCCCTTAAGGGCACATAACAAGGGAGCAATTCCCTCACCCTTGAAGGTGCCCTGTGAGAAGGAAACAGCCTCATGACTGATTTTTCTTTCCTGAGCATTTGATGTAAGAGTTCAGTGTGAGACCTGCTTTAACAACTCTCTTGAAAGTAATTATGTGTCCTTTTCTAAAGAAACCCATAGCTGGGGTGGTTGAGCCCAACAGAAGTGAGCAAACTATCTATCAGTTTGGTGGCTGTTCCCAGGGAATTTGAAGTGATTCTGATCTTTACCTTTATAATCTTCATATTTTAGAAGACCATCATGTAACGTAGTTGCTCTAATTACCATGTAATGTGGGAGAAAAAGAGTAGCTGCTGATAGATCCACATGGTTCAATGCAGGAGTGTTTTATCTGGGTTCTTCTTTCCAGACTGGGGGATATGCCTCCAGTTTAATATGGAGAAAATTGTTTTATATTTTCAGTGACTAGAAATGTCAGTTTAGGAATTGTCAAAATAACTTGATTTCTCCAGTTTACTTTTTTTTTTTTTTTGGGGGGGGGGGGGTGGGGGCAGGAGGAAGGCAATGAGTTTTCTGATTGTTTGTTTGTCTATTGCTTGTTTTCCAGATGCTATTTGGCAGTGGAGATGTTTAGACTTGAAGATGTAAGCCCTAAGAAAGTAAGACTAAGAAATGCTTTTAGTCTGAGATGTGTTGAAATGTTAGGACGTTACGGAGAAGAATTGAGAAAGCATAAAGAAAGCATTTTGTTACAGAGTTAGATTTGACTTGCAGCTAAAATGCAAATATTTTCGTCTGGCTAGAGGGAAAAACACACAAGACAAAAGAGACAAAATGAGTCAATGGTTTCTTTGCTGTCTTAGAGACTTTACATCGTGCCCTCTGATTTGAGTGTAAGTTTTGCTTGGTGAAGACTTTTGTCTTGGTGAATTCTTCCACATTTTTGGTTCACTTAGTAGTTAAGCTAAAGCAGAACTTCTAGAAAAGAAATAGAGGATTATCAAGAACATGTGAAAAACTAGTTACATTCTGTCAGAATATTTTTTTTTCTGCATGTTTTTATGAAGATTAAAAAATGAATGATTGTTTATACTGTACAGTTTCTGTAGACTTTGTTAAAATAAAGAGGTTATGTTAGATTTTATAATAATATCTTTCAATCTGAAGTGAAGGTTTTTCTATAAAAAATAATTATATAATTATATATTTAAAAATAAGGGTTGCCTAATATTGCCAACATATCTCATAATAAAAGTGTTATAAAAGTCTGCAGTTTAGTTAAAAATGTTGATATTTTTTTTCTTAGATTTTGAAAGCACTTTCCAGCACATAGATGCATAGATGTCCCTCAGTGCCTGGGTAGCAACCATAACTGGGTATGCTCATAACATATATCTCAGATTAAAAAGTGTCAAAGTTTTTAATGAGTAGTATCAATTGCTACTTACTGCTTTATTTCTTTAGGTAGTAGTTAATTCAGGTGAAAATCTAATGGAAAGTATAAGAATTCCTAGAAATGAGGAGGTGAAATCTACAGTGAACTTTTTAAATCACATTATGCATGCTGAAGGGTTTAAGAAAAGTGCAAGGTTCCCCATTTATGGGTATGGATATAATTTATTTATTGAGCTGAATTCAACATATTCTAAAAGAACTAGATGACAATTGACATTGCTATATGAGATTAAATGGATTAGACTGTTTCTTAAGAAATGCTGGCCGAAGATGGTTGTTATTTATAGTATAAAGAATTCAATAGAATTAACTTCGTATATGCTTAGAGGTATTCAGTCAAGAAAGGGATCCAAAATGACTGACTTTGCCGTCAAGAACAAGACAGGTAAGAGAATTTCACACTTTTCTTCTTCCAGCCCATAACTTCTTTTGAGTGACATCATATCCTACAGCAAAAACCTTGATCTTAACTTGCATGGCAGAACAAAATGTTCTGTGTTTTCTTCTGGATTTTGAACACTTCCAGAACAGTATAAAGTATGCAGGTTTAAGTTTGCATAAGTATGCAGGTTTAAAGTATGTAGATTTTTAGTAAATTATGCAGTCCCAGGAAATGTTTTCATACACTAGAAAAATGATCATTTACACTGTTAAATTGTTGGAGAAGTCCCTGGCCTTGGTTTTGGAAGCTGGTCTCTCCAAATAAATGAAGAGAGGCAGGTACAGAAAGCGGCATAGTCCAGGCACCAGCCTCAGCTGGCTGTGAAGTCTAAACTAAGCTTTTCTGTGGAGGAAGAGATTTAATAGCATGAATAAGAGTTGTACTGCCATGAATGCCCCTGAATATAATCTCACCAAATACAGAACACCAGAATCTAAACATGGTACAGTATTTTGCATATTTGAACTCTCTGCTATATTATTCTCCCTTAAACAGAGCACTTAATTATTCCTTTTAGTGGAATAATTCTTTCAAAATAAAATAAAGTAGCTCCTTCATTGAGAGCTCTGGTTATATATTGGAACTGAAAATACTTGTCAGAAGGTTGGTAGCCTAGATAAAGAAAATCTACCTTCCCTGAAGTACTATCAGGGAAAATTGTGCTTACAGTTACCTGTAAAAAGATTTATGCTACAGGTCTTCAAGAACATAAAGGACATTAAAAAATGTTTGTATTGCTCAAAGGTTATATACTTAGGATAGTGAGAACAAAATGCATACTTTCAAAAAAAGAGAACATGAATAATTATGGAAGAGAAAGTCCTAAATATATGATTAACAGCTAAGATTAGGACCTGGTGTTCCATTGCAAAAATAAATAAAATATATAAAAAGACCATAAAATATGAAAAAGAGTGGTAAGGTAAAAAAGCATAGAATGCTAAAGGAAAAAATGCTGACTTGTAAAATATATAAACTACTACCTAATAATAATAAATATCATCTTGGCAAGGGTTGTGTCTGTGAGCCTTCCAAAGTAGTAAATCTTTGTGAAAGATGTGAATGATCAAAGCAGCAGAGCACTCTATGGGCAAGGGACACACTGGGAATAGGAAAAGGGGCAGAGTCAGGAACGACAATAGAAAATAA
The DNA here is from genome assembly GCF_963932015.1 of Anas acuta. NCBI lineage: Eukaryota > Metazoa > Chordata > Aves > Anseriformes > Anatidae > Anas > Anas acuta. Next base: position 12,144,845 of record NC_089017.1, read on the forward strand.
GATTATAAGCATATACACCTTTTTTTTTTTTTGTTTAGTTAATTAGTAGATTTAAAAAAAAAAAAAAAGGAAAAAGAATTAATTACCTACATTACTTCTTAATTCTGTATATGCATTTATAATAGCAGTGCCACTGAAAGGTCTGAAGGTCTGAAAAGTCAGGAACAAACTGGATATAGAAAGAAATGTGAGAAAACCCTGGAAGTGTAGTATTCCCAGTCACAATCAGAGAAGTATTATCAAAGGGTGCAACTGTCTCCCTATTCTACGTTATGGTCATGGTTATACAGTTTTCTAGTGTGTTCTTGAGCCCTTCAAAATTCTCCTTGCTAAGAAGTATCATTTCATGGCATTGATATATCACAGAGGTCTGTGTACCTCTATGTTCATCCCAGCGCAAAATGTACACTGTGATAAGGAAATAAAATATCCAAGTTTTGCTCTTCTTTGTTAAGACTTTCCTGGCCTTGAGCTCAAGCAGTCATGGCCACTGGTTTGATATCTCTGTCATCTTCTGTACTACACTGGTTTCCTAGAATATTTTGACACTTATCTGTCACAATCCCGACTAGATTTAAAGTCTACAGGACAATTTTGTCCTTGAACCAACTTAAATGAGACCATAACCAGGGCGAAAATATGCTTTTACTTTGAAAGGACCAGTCACAGGGGAAAAGAACTGTTACTGACAAAAATTATTTAAGCAAAATTTTCTCTCAAATTACTCTGTTTTCTTTCAAAGTGCTGAAAGCAATGAAACACCATAATGTTTAGCTGCAGAAATGAACGTTTCCTGGAGTATTTAAAATTTGCAATTAATTAACAGTGGAATCCTTTTCCTTTAAGGTACTTTCACATATAAAACAGTGGACTAGATCCTGCCAGACCTTTTACAGGTCAATATTCTCTTTTCATATTGATTTTTTTTGGAAGGTTTGTATAAAGAGCTTAAGTAACAATAAAATTCCCTTTATTATATATTCACAGAATCACAGAATCACAGAATTTTCTAGGTTGGAAGAGACCTCAAGATCATCGAGTCCAACCTCTGACCTAACACAAACAGTCCCCACTAAACCATATCCCTAAGCTCTACATCTAAACAATTTCTCCCCATTGGAGAAAAAAAAAGTAAAAAAAAAAAAGTTCCAGAAACCAATTTAATTTTGCTTCTCTGAGAAACTGAAATTATGTCTTATCATGTGCAGCTATCGCTACAAACCACCCAAGGTGATCTGTTTACTCACATTTCTTTTAATTGCTTATTCATCAGTATATTAGAGAACCTGCTACTAGATAGCTCATGACAGCATGCCTGTGTTTCTGAACGACATGCCACAGAAACAGAGAGCTTGTCTAAAAACAGTGTTCTGAAGTTGAGAGTATGGTCATCACCCTGCCTCATTTGCACTGCTTTTTGGCTGGGGTGATTAAGGCATCTCTGAGCTCCCCTCTGTTTTATATAGCTTGTTTACAGTGCCTCCTCTAGTTCTTTTAAAGTACTGAATATCTTTATGTTTTGTTGTGGTTTGCAATTTAGAAAAATAAGTATGTGAACATATACTTATATGTGTTCACGTAATAAGTAATAAATAAGTAATAAATAAGTAATAAATAAATAAATATGTGAATATACACAGATAAATACAATAATGCCTGTAAACCACAAGAAAATACTCTTTGAAATGCTGAGTTATACCTTTTCAGCTTCAAAACCAATACAGGATATAATACACTCTATACCAGAAGAAGACTTTTTTTTTACCAATAACATACAAATTTGCAGCTGAAAATTACCTATTAATGTTTACCTGGGTGTAAGAAACGTGTGGTTTTGCTTTACTGTTCTCTAGAGGACACATCTCTTCTTGTGTGTTTGTTTCTTTATACTTCCTCTGACAAGAGCTGAAAATTTTACTTTTAAAAAGGTTATCACAGTTTCAAAGTTGATTAAAGTAAACAGACTTTTAAATGATGTCACTTACACAATCCATTATCCCAGGTAAGAGGAGAGATCAATAGTTTACTTAGGTAATAAATGCATAAATCTGTTTTAAGCTTCACAAAATAAAACATATTGACGTGTAACTTATGCAAATTTTCAACTTCTGTAGTTGGTTTTTTTTTTTATTATTTTATTTTATTATTTTTAATTTTCTTTTAAGGATCTAATCCATAAATTCTATAGCACATCTCTCCTTAAGGGAAAAATGGGGAAAGTGCAATCTAGATGCTAGGACAACTAGAAAGGAGCAATGAATTATTGCTGTAATGACATGCTAATTAAAATTTTGCTTGTAACTCATGTAAGTGTTTGAAGCCCAGCAAATTTCTCTTTTCATTTGTGAAGTGTGAAGGTAAATTGCCCAGTGACAGTGGGACATCGCTAACAAGTACAAATTGAATAACATGCTATCTTGCTCTATTAGTCCTGACTAGCATGTCTGAATTAGATATTCAGCACACTCCCCATTGTAGGTCTGATTGATAAATGCTAAGGAGAATTTGTCAAAACAACAGGGGCTACACCCAGTGGGACATCAATATGCTCCATTTAGTCACCCACCCGGCACTTCCTACATAGGATTGTCACATAAAATTAAGACTAGCCGCTAACCAGCCATCAAGCTTGCAGCAGACATCAGGCAGCCTGTGTTCTGTATGCATATTAGTCACATGCTTAACAATTTGGGCTGTCATGACTGAAGCATGCGGTGACCTCTGGAGCAGAGGTTGAATATTGTAACTACACTGAGACATCACGCTCAGCTGTTCAAGATTTTAGGCCATTTCCTGCCTGATCTGTGCACAGATGCACTGCCCTAAGCTATAATCTGTGGCCTAGTCCAAATGACAAATGGCACAGCGTAGATTACTGCATTATATATTAAGTACTACAAGTCCGTAAATTATAAGTAAACTACTGTTCAGCCTAAATGTCTACTCCAGCTTTTAGAATACTTTCTTTCACAAAGCTTCTGATGTGCAGGATAAATAAATATTTGGAAAACTGAGACATCAAAGTTTAAAAACTAAAATGTACTCTTTTCCTTGCAATTAGCTTCTTGAATATGAAAAACTTTGTTGTAGCTCTAATTCAATCAGTCATTGCTAACTTGTTTCTTCTCTACCCATCCTCTTTTCACAGAGAATTATTAGCAAATTGAGATTTTTTGTGGGCTCTATATGTTAAACAAGTTATGTCAGATAAATAAATGAGGCCAGTATAATTAGCCACTTTACATAGTTAATTTAGTATGGATTAGACATGCAATATGCGACAGTAATAAAAATGAATAAGAAATCTAAACATAATCAGTTCTGAGGGATCTAATTTGTCATTCTACTATGCTTAGTTTCTGTTTATGTTCAGAAGTTCTTCTTTATATGTGAAGCAGATGTAAAGAGTACTAACAACAAGATAGAGGGAAAGGTTTCACTCCCTTTCATATTACTGAGCTGCAATATTTTATTGGGATAAATAGGATTTTTGTTTAAAATGTAATTATGTAATTCCTAAGTGCAGTTGGGACTGAAATATGTCACTTATCTAATAATGATGACCAAGTTCTTAAAGAGGGAAGGGAAGGGAAGGGAAGGGAAGGGAAGGGAAGGGAAGGGAAGGGAAGGGAAGGGAAGGGAAGGGAAGGGAAGGGAAGGGAAGGGAAGGGAAGGGAAGGGAAGGGAAGGGAAGGGAAGGGAAGGGAAGGGAAGGGAAGGGAAGGGAAGGGAAGGGAAGGGAAGGGAAGGGAAGGGAAGGGAAGGGAAGGGAAGGGAAGGGAAGGGAAGGGAAGGGAAGGGAAGGGATATACCTTTAAGGAAAAATCAATGTTGTTCATAAGAAGTTAATATATCCATAAAATTGTCCTATTACATCCTATAAATCACTATCACAGGGTTTTTCCCTTACATTTCTCTTATTGACAGAAATCAATAGAAGTCACTTTTGTTGATACAGAAGAAGGATTAGTATCAAACTTTGTAGCATTGTGCCATACCTGTATCTAACTTAGAGGTATGTACAGATCAATCAGAGCTTGATTTTGAGTAGTTCTTATGGTAGGATTAAACATCCACATCATACGTTTATCAGCAATGAAGTTTATGGTCCCATGCTTTCATGAGTACAGAGGTGACTTCTGGAGAATGCTGTTTCTGTGTAACAAGTGGTATCCATTAAGAGATTCTTCAGCTTTAACTCCAGCAGACAGAAAGTCCATTGAAAAGCTCAGGTAGACACCTCACAACCTCAAGTACAGATCCAGCGTTGACAAACAAACAAACAAGCAAACAACAACAACAAAACTCCTCCTATTTACTGAACTGCTAATACAGATGTATTCTGTTTGCCCCAAACTACATCTGAACTAAATAGGGGCTTTCAATAGACTTTGGGAATTTTTCTTGATTTTATGTGTCAAAGATTTAAGAATCTTATACTCACTCTCCTGTTGTGATTGGTAGTGTCTGTAGTGGGTTTTCATGGCAAGGTTTTGGTAGCAGGGGACCATAGGGGTGGCTTCTGTAAAAAGAATCTAGAAGCTGCCCCATATTAGGTAAGGGCCCTGCTGCTAACCAGGGCCAAGCCAATAAGTGATGTTATTTGAGAGCATATTTAAGACAGGGAAAACAAAACAAAACAAAACAAAACAAACAAACAAAAAAACCCCTCTGAGTTACACAGCAGCTGGGAGAGTGAGAGGAGTGAGAAACAGCCTTGCAGGTGTCAAGATAAGTGAAGAAGGAGTAGGAATGGTGCTCCAGGAACCAGAGCAGAAGTCCCCTGCAGCCTGTGGTGAGGACCGTGGTGAAGCAAGCTCTCCCCCTGCAGCCCACGGGTTACCATGGTGGATCAGGGTTCCACGCTGCAGCCCGTGGAGGAGACTATGGTGGAGCAGGTGGACCTGCACTGATGGAGGCTGCGGCCTGTGGAGGACTCCTGATGGAGCAGATTCCGGGCCGGACCTGTAGCCTGTGGAGAGGAGACCACAGAGCAGTAGGTGACCTGGCAGGAGCTACTGTCTGTGGGAGACCCAGATTGGAGCAGTTTGCTCCTGAATGATGGACCCCATGGTATGGACCCATATCTTGAGCAGTTCTTGAAGAGCTGCTGCCTGTGGGAAACCCATGCCAGATCAGTTCAGCAAGGACTACGTCCTGTGGGAGGGACCCCACAGCACAGGGGACAGGAGTGACTGAGTAGGAGCATCAGAGAAGAAGTGCTATAGACTGACCATAACCCTCATTCCAATGGAAATTCCCCTGCACCGCTCGGGAGGAGGAGGTGGAAGAAGGCAGATGGAGGGAAGGTGCTTTTAGTTTTTCCTTTATTTCTCACTTCTCTAGCTTGTTAGTAATAGCCAATAAATCTTACTATCTCCCTATGCCAAGTCTGTTTTGTCCACCATGATAATTGTCGAGTGATCTCTCTTTCTCTTTAATTAAATCATTCTGATTTCAACATCGAGCTCTTTGTGTCATATTTTCTCCCCCTTTCTCTTTGAGGAGGGGGGAGTGAGAGAGCGGCTGTGGTGGAACTCAACTACCCACCTGAGTAAAACCACCGCAGCGGCACAAGTAAGAAAATGTTCACACATCATTCAAGCACCTTGCTGTGTTATGATGACATTACAATTTGGAACATCATCGTCCTCAATTATGTCAAGAAAACACTTTTACAACATCATTTCACAGAATTGTGTTGTTTGACTTTGGTTCATTTACACAGTGGTAGAAGATACCAAGATGACAATTGTCCATTTAGATGTTCAAGGATATCATATGACACACATGAAAAGGTACAAATGAGATAAATACTCTTTGAGCTTAATGCTATGTTAGCTGTCATTTTGAAATTATCAAATCTAAAATAAAATGTAGCAAAAATATAGAGGAAATATTCATTTCAATTAACATGATGCTAAAAATGTTGACCCCCATTATGTATTGTTTGACTCCTTTCATTGCTTGGGTCATCAGTTTTTCAGTACTGAAAGTCAGTGGAGACTTTATGTCAAACAAGTAATTTTTTCTTTTCTTTCCTGTGGTGATAAGACATGTACTAGAACAGTTTAATGGATGTTCTTTCTCTCTCCTTCTGTTGCTGGACTCAAAGTGGAAGAGTAAAAGAAGGAAAGGAAAGTGGCTTTAGGTTAAATATAGGTTCTAGACTAAGAAAGGAATAAAAAAGGATAGTGTGAATCTAGAGTAATTCATTTCATTGGGGTTCCTTGAGATTTACAGTACTACAAAGAAGGAATATACCTTACCTTGTTAGAAAGTGTCTTTGTGTTTGCTCTTCTAATGTGAAGTTTACTCTTTCATTAAAAGACCAGTGATATGTTGATCTTCAGACAAACATCTATGTTTAACTTAGGTTGTGGGTGTTTGTCTGTAAAGAAGCATCATGTTTTGGCCTGCTCTTTCTGATAAACCAACAATTCTTATGCTATCTTATTTAAGTGAGTTAGTACATGAATTCTCCAGTGATATTGGACACTGTACAGTGGAGGTGATGACACATAGCCTCTCAGGCTCATATTTAGGTAATGAACTGGAAAACTCTATACAATCTTTGAAAATGATATTTATAAACTTCTGCAATCTAGTGATTCAAACATATTTAAGAATATACCATGTTAGTAACATTATCTAGTTAATGCTCATTTGTAGATTACTGTCATTACTCTATTAATCTCTAAATGAGTAAGTATAGTATATATATATAAATGAGACAGTGTAAGTGAGACAGTACAGTAATACTGTCATTATAGTATAAACTATAGTTTATACTATAGTATACTACAGTATAGTATAACTATAGTGTAAACTATAGGCAGTGTGTGGGAAAACTTGATTAATCTTTCATATCAGGATCCAGCTCAGCACATTTTGTACATTCTTCCAGCTCATATGAACACTGTATTTACAAACAATAAATAAGATATGAGTCTCAACCATCAAATAAGTCTGTAGGGTAGGCAGTAACTCAAAGAAGATCTTATTCCCAGTTAGTCTGGTTCTGGCTGTTCAGAGTTATGTGGAAATACTACTGGAAGGAGAGCTCCTATTGAAACATAATTAAAGTTAACATTGTCTTCCAATAATGGTGGAAAAACACACAGCAAGAGTTCTGTGCACATCATGTGTGTGCATGATGATGTACATATAAATATAATCTGCAATGAAAAATGTGCATTACATTTTTCTGAAGAAATTTACAGGAGCATTAGACTAGGAAGTGGTGGGTCATGGTCATATTATAAACAGCTGAAGTACAAAAGAATGAGAATTTTTATAGACTGATGAAAAATATCTTGTATTAACTAATTTGTGTAACTTATTCTTGACAATAATGAAATAAAATCAATATTTTGTTTTGCTTTGTTTTATTTTGTTTTGGTTTGGTTTGGATAACGGAGTTTACATCCATTAAACAGGTCAAACGGTAGGTTTGCTTTCAAACTTGTTTATCATTCTTTTTCCTGAAGAAAGTAAGGAACTGTTTTTTTTTGTTGTTATTGTTGTTGTTTTGTGTGTTGTTTTTTTTTTTTTGTTTGTTTGTTTTGTTTGATTTTAATGAATTCATATTTTTAATTTACTACAGGTTAACAAAGACCTTTGTTTTGAAATGAACTTTTGTATGAAACATATCACACAGAAAAAAACTTACTGAGTTACCCACACATACATCATCTTATCCCTCCACCTCCACCCCCTCCAAAAAAAAAAGGCAAGAAAAGATATTTTTTTTCAAAAGCTGTACAAAGAGTTACACAAGTAAGGCTAGGAAGACTAAAGCTAGTCCATAATTAAAGCTGGTCCATAATAGTTGCAGCTTCACTAAATGCAACAGCAGTCTGCTTCTATTGCCTGGGGCAACACACAGATGATGGGAAGCATAACGAATGTATCTTCTCCTCATCTCCATTCTAATCTCACTCTACTAATTGTCATCAGTATCATCACTGTCAGCCTAAGCTGCTGCTCCAAGCATGCAAGCTCCCTAGCATGAGGCCTTTTGCTCCTCCTGGGGTTTGCCCCTCTGACTGTGTCATCTGTGGTGGTACTTAGTGCCTATCTCCTGTGCCTGCATGCAGGTAACAGATGATGAACGTGAAGCCTGGGCTCTCACGGGTGGCCCACGTTGCACCAGAGTAGGAAAAGTTGTTGCAGGTGATGTGGCATGAAATGGATAATGTAAGTGATGAATAATACCTTAATAACACTACTTGTTTTTAATTTTCCGTGTATGGTAAGGTGTTAAGATTTCAGAAGTCAAGCGTTCAAAACTTAGGAAAGGCAAAGTCTGAGGCAGTTCTACAATCTGAACAGTAGCCATTTTGCAATAACACTGTTCAGTACAGAATTATAGAATCACAGATTCACATTTTTACAAAATGTGCATTCTTTGAAGCTCCAGAATAGGCAGGAAGCACTTTCTACTCAGTCAGAATTATTCTCTTAATTCAGCTCATAGGTCCATGTATCATTTGTGGTTCATTTTGTCAGTAATTCAGAGCACAGGACTGCTAATTCTGTATTAGATTTCTCTTTGATCAGACTTTTTCATGAAGTGTCCACAGACATTAATGAACAATTGTTCAATAAAGAAGAAGGAAAATGAGGCACTAAAATATTATTGTCAGATATAATAATTTTACTGTATCTAGTTTTAAAAATTACGTTCCTTATTTTCAAAGTATTTTGCATTTTTTGTCACATAGGTGTCTGCAGCTGGACAGCCAGAATTTATAAACACTGAGTTTGTACAAAATAAAGCCAAATGCAAGGCCTTGCATCTGGGGCAGGGCAATCCCACGCACAAAACCAGCCTGGGTGGTGAATGGATCTAGGGGTGCTGGTTGATGAGAAGCTCAGCATGAGCTGACAATGAGTGCTTGCAGCCCAGAAAGCCAATCATATCCTGGGCTGCAACAAAAGAAGAGTGGCCAGCAGGTTGAGGGAGGGGATTCTCCCCCTCAGCCCTGCTTATATGAGACTCCACCTGGAGCATTCAGCTCTGGAGTTCTCAACATAGAAGTTCATGTTAGAACAAATCCAGAGGAGGACCACAAACATGATTACCACTCCTGTGAAGATGGGCTGAGGAAATTAGGGTTGTTCAGCCTGGAGAGAAGGCTTTGGGGAGAACTTATAGTGGCCTTTGAGACCCTAAAAGGCCCAGAGGAAAGCTGAGTAGGAACTCTTTGAAAGGGAGTGCAGTGATAGGATAAGGGGGAGTGGCTATAAACTAAAAGAGAGTAGATTTATAGTAGACATAAGGAAGAAATCCTTTCCTATAAGGGTGGTGATGCACTGGAAAAGGTTGCCCAGAGAAGCTGTGGATGCCTCATCCCTGGAAGTGCTCAAGGCCAGGATGGATGGGGTTTTGAGCAACCTGGTCTAGTGGAAAGTGTTCCTGCCCATGATCCTTATGGGTCCATTCTGTCTCAAACCATTCTATGACACAATGATTATACATGTATAGTCAATACAGTTCTACATAACAGCACCAGAATCAGGTGGTAGTGTAGTTGTATATGCCAATACCAATTCCTTCAAAAATATTACTGTTAATCTAACTATCTTCAAACTGGTACTGTTTTGCTTTATGCCATAGAAAAGGACAAAGATTCAGGCTGGCCTGAACACATGCAGTTCCCTGGGAAGTCCACAGGACAGTGAAATTAACCAAGATACTTTCTCTGTTTCAAGCGGTGGTAAATTCATATACTTTCTCATGACTGGCTCAGGGCATGTTTATATGAGGTTAGACAAGCTAACACAAGTGTGTGCTTTCTTTATTTAGTGTACATCTTACACTTGCAGGACCATACTCTTTGTTTCTTCTTTACTGCAAACTAGTTATGCACACATCTTTCCCCATGAAGCTGCCAGAGGCTGGCCTTGTCACCAGCAGAAGCAGAATGCTCTTCTGTCTTTCTCACACTCTCTCATGCATCTGTACTCTCCATGTTGTGACTTGAATGTCAATGGAAAACAGAAAGCACATGGGCATGAATTCACCATGAACTCAGTGCCACATCACTCCTAATGTTTATTTCAGGCAGCCTGACCTGGTATACCTAGATACCACCTTGACAAGTAGGCAGCTGCTACCTGGACCTGAAAGGAACACAGAATTGATTGGTGTAAATTCTATGAATCCTGAAAAAAAGAAGAGGTCAAAACCAATAAAATAAATAAAATAAAAGAGTCAGAACAATTATTTCAATAGGGAATATGACATTGTTTTTAGTCAGGATGGTAACTCTAAACTGCAGATCAGAAGCTGAAGAAGTGGAGTAAAAAATTTGCCTTATGATAGCAAGGTGCTGCCTTGAGCTGAAGAGAGTCATGAAAGATGTGTTTAGTTTCAGGTGTGCTTGTAGAAGAAAGATGTTAAGGAAGGAGAAAGATGTTGGCAACTAGTGGTGCAACTGATGCAGAAAGCTTCATTGGACTAAAGGGAGGAGGGTCTTGCCAGAGTGAGAGAATTGAGGGCCGAAAGTCATCAGCAATGGGCAATGAAGAACAAAGGGGCAAAGAGAAAGGGGGATGAGAGGATTGGAGGGGAAGTGGGAGCAGGAAACCTGGCAGGTACAGTTGGGGGCTGAGAGGAACTCTAGCAGCAAAGTTAATTTCAGAAGTTTGGTATTAGGAGGTATAAAATGTCACAGGATGTTGACATGGTCCCAGGGGAGTGAAAAAAGAATAAATGACGTATGGATTAGTTTATTGGTAAGAAGCTTTTCACCTTCCATCTATAGACATATGAGCTGCCTTTTTCCATACAAGGGTTAAAATTTACATCACTAGTGGAGATCTGTTTAAGAGTGCATGTGGGTTAAATACACTGAATCCTCATCCCATACACAGTAAGGCAGCTACAAGTCAAACATAATGACAGTGCTGATTAATTAGGTACTCCTACCCCCAGCACTTGAGAGTGATTTATTGAGACACATCTCTAACCTGATCCATTGTGCTGACTGGATTAATGGAGTGAGCTAGAGAAATTCACTGGCAATGTTAGATACAGAGCAGGAAAGCATTAACCCTTGGAGCTTTCTTATCTAGCCTATTGACAGAATATTAATTATGACAAAACATACATGTCTCACCTAATTATCTTTTGATAACTAAGCATATATTTTTATTTATGCATGATGAAGATACTAGAGTGAAAATCATTTCCACATAAACATTTTAGAAAAATATGGAGATAACACTGAATTTACAAGGTCCACTGTAAACAGGAGACTATAAATGTCTTCCTTTAATTCTTGACCATTTACTTTAGATTATTAGGACAATTGATGGAACAAGCTAAAGAAGTTTTTTTTAGAATATGAATTGTGGCATCATTAGATTGCATATATACAAACACTCATGATGCATTATAAATGCTGTGATTTTCCTGCCAGGAATGTCTCTAGAAGGCTTATCTTCTCAAACTTGGGCCCGTTTCTGAAGTCATATAGTTAAATGGCATTTACTAAACCAACTAAACTCCAGGTTACTGTCACACTCAGAACTTGAGACATCAGCTCTATGTGACTGAAAGTCACAGTGTAAAAGCTGATTTTAATACCTACCATATCCAGTTCTCTGAGGTGGAACAGGTGTATCCCACAAGGTGGGAAGCACTAGCACAATTTCCAAGCAGACTTTAGTGGCTTCAGAGATTTATTTCCTTCCTTGTGGAACAGGATCACCAAAACGCGCACAAGAAGCATCTGCTTCCGGCAGTGAACAGGGCTATGAGTACAGTTTACTTGACTAGTATTGCATATACTAATTCATGCTCCTCAGTCAAGCAGATGTGAATGACTACAGTGGAATTTTCACAAAATTAGAGTTATGTTAAAAAACACGAATGGACTGGAAAAGGGAAGAAAAACAGCCCCTAAAAACTTAAAGCATTTTGCTTCAAGATGTTCAGAAAGGAACATTGCTGATTTTAGTTCTGAACTGAAAAACATGAGGAAGGAAAACAAAGTGGATAAAAAAAATAATTTTGTACCAAATAAATATTAAATCCCAAAACATGTTAAAGCTCTATTTTTTTAGAGATTTAACTAATGAAAAGAACAGAATAAAAACATTCAGTTTTGTCCTACCTAATTGGAAATTATGTTCACTTAATCCAGAAAGCCATTACTTGCATAACTGTAATTACTGTATCAATGCATCTTGGATGAGCTATGTCTAGACTTTGTTGCAGTTATGCTTTATTACTACTGTTTGCAATGCTGCTCCCCCAGTTTTGGTTTGCCCTGATCAAGTCCTGGTTGTATTGCAAAGGGACACTTTGTAGAGCCATTCTTAATCTTCCCACACAGCTAGAAGAGATACTTATAGTTACACCTGTTCCAAATACACCATAAAAACAAAGATCATCACCATAATAAGTGGGTATGAAATATCTCTCTTCCTGTTCTCTGCCTTACAACTCTTTCCTTCTCTGTTATTTCAGAAAGATAAATTTGTTCATTATAAAGTCCTTATTTATTTATTTATATATTTATTTTCTTCTGTGGTGAGACTTGTACCTTAGGCAGATTCAATATAATTTGGACATCTCTACTCCATACAACAGGGATTTTTGTGAAAATAACATAGACATATTCCAGATGAACATATCAGATGATCTAGCTCTGTATAATATCAGTGTATATATTATATCTGACCGCAGTCCTTTTTCTGTATAACTTGAGGTCTGCCTTCCCAGCAATCTGCTGTTATTGATACAGTCAAGGAAAACAGAAGCCCCAGTATTCAAATTGTTTATTGCTTTCTGAACAGGGGGAAAATTAATCAATTCTTCCTTTACCCTCTCTATATAAATATTTAACAACAGGACAGGGTTACAATGTCTTTGTTAATAGTTTTATTCTGTATTTTTATTCTTTGTAAGATGGTCTTTTCTCAAGATTTTTCTAGGCATGCAGACCAAGGACATGCTATAATCAGAATTTTAGAATTAAATTATCTCTTAGAAATTCAGGACATTTGTAAAAGGAATTAAGACCAATTAAGACCAAGTAACCAGAGCCTCACCAAGACAGTTTTAGATTTTCACCTTAAGGAAACAGAATAGGATGGAAAAACACTTCTCCAAACTGGGAAATCCCCCTTGCCACCCCACAACTGAACTGTCTGCTAGACAGAGGAAAGGGTTACAGGAGTAACCACTGCAGGGTTGTCTTGTCGTGGAATCTAACTGTGCAGCTTAGATTTCTTCTGACATATAACTATTAAAACACGTACTGAGCAGGAGTGATGTGAAAGATGTATGCTCAGTAAGAAGTACTTGGGATGCAAATGTTTGTTAACAAAACTGATTTATTTCCTCTTTTTTGTCACTCTTCATGCTCTGGACAACATGACAATAAGGGATAGTTTGAGAAAGCCAAGAATCAGGACACTTTCATTTGCAATAGTATCTGGGATTTATAATTTAGTTGCCTGAGACATATTTGTACTGTAAATAGTTACATCAGTCTACCAATATTGTGGAGCTGCAGGAAGAACAGCACATGAGAAAACATGCATCACAGAGAAGATTTGAGTTAAGGTATTGGAGGCTCAAACAGGAGAATTGCTAAATGACCTCTTGGGGTCCCTAATTTTTCTTTGATTTTATTAATATTGCTTATTACTGCTTGCTTGGTTTTGGTGGTTTATTTAGTTATTTATTTTTATCCTTCTTCTATTGACAATAATAAACACAGATTTTGAAACAAAAGAAAAAAAAATAGAAAACCGGAAATTGCTTATCTATTTATTTATTTATTCTGTGCTCAAAATCAATCCTGAATTATTCATAATAAAAGGGGAGAAGGAAGAAAAGTAGGAGACTGAAAAATGGCATGGTTCAAGCTGTGCTATTGTGTGCTATATCCTTTCTAACAATAATGCCAAAGGTAGGAATAATGCTGATAGGAATGCTGCAAGGAGAAGAGTTCCTTGCTGTGTGTCTCGTGGTCTTCCCCTTATCAGTGCTACAAGTCAGAGGTAACTGAAACACAAGACTGCTCTTGGATAATAATACATATAGACCACAAGTAAAAATATTTTCCGGATACTGATGGTCTTACAAAATGTATATATGTGTATATATAAAATGTTATCTATATATTTACACAGATATAAGACTGATAATGATAAAGCACATATATTTAAATAGGACATAAAATATACATTCCAGATTGGTGTCTTTTAGTTAGTGCCTAAATCTCCCTTATTCCTAGGGATAAGGTCCCTAGGGACCAGCTGATGACCTAAGAATACTTTATACTAGAAAAATTCTGTCTGCAAGACAAAAATCACAGAGTCTGTTTCTGTAGATTTCAGTTTACACTCCTCATCACCAGTTTTACACTTGGAGAAATCGGCTCCTGCATATAGCATAATGTGTTCTCTAGCCCACACAGACATAGTACATAACTGTGTCAGATTTCCTCTTTAAACTCCATCTCTGATGGTGCTTCCACTCTCCCTATGGTTCTCACCTTCACATGCGATGGTTGCTGTTTAATGAAAAAATGGATAGTTTTTGTTCTCTTGGACATTCCCCACTCCTCCACTTCCTCCCTCCCCCCTTTCAAAATGGTTTATATTAAGCATATCTTTTTGATCCTTATCTTACTGTTGTACATTCTGTTGTGTTCACATTAGATAGTAGATGGTGTGATTCGAGGTTGAGACAGAACCAGAAGATTGGAATCTTCAGCCTGAGCTGTGCAGTTGCATGTGACAAGGGCTAATTGGTGGCCAGCTGCACAGGGCAGGGAAGCAGAAAGTCAATAGATGGAAGAGATAGAGCACATGCTTCCCCTGCCATATAGGGCGGCAGTCAGCAGAAGAAACATAGGAGCCACAGTCATTAGATTATTTAGGCTATCTGAGATGTCTGCAGAAAACTGGTGTACATGTCAAAGGACAAAGGTAAAACTACACCTTTGCAGAAAGCATCACCTACAGACCAGGAGGTACACGCTAAGCATTTCAAGGTGGACTAGACACCTAAGTTAACTGAATTGATCCTTTAAGTCTATATACATGTTTATACAGGTATATATATGTGTGTGCATATGCACATATATGCATATGTATGCTTTACATGCACATTTACTGTACAGTAAGTTGACTGGAGTGTATTATAAAACAACTCCAGAACTTTATTTCACATGTCAACCTCTTCAAGTGAGCAATTTGAAAAAACAATAACAACAACAACAACAAAAAATTCAGGAGACACTGTTTAAGGACTTTATATGGGTGTTGAGGCAGGATTTAGCATTTGTATAACCCACAAGGCAGACTGGCAGATGGTAAATACACAAAAATATATTTTTTTTGTTTATTTTTTCATATGTTCATGGTTTCTATCTCAATGAGATTACAATTGTAATGAATTTTTGAACAATAACAAGAGCTCCTACATGCTGCAGCAGAAGAAATAGTACTTTAGAGAAAATAAAAGCAAACATGGACTCAGAACCAATTTGCTGTAGAGAGAAAAGAACATTTTGTCTCTGACTGAAAGGACAGGTATGTGCACAAAAACAGTGGTTCGACATCAATTAGTTTATTGTAACTGTTCATGTACATACATTTTCCCCATAGTAGATGCTTGGAAGGTTGTCTATTTTTCATGGACATAGAAGCTATTCCTCATATCTCCAGTTTACTGCAGTAAAAGGCCATGCACACAAGTGGCAGAAGAGTAAATACTCTACATCCTCTGAGTGATTCATGCAATTGTAATGGCAAAGGATGCAGAATGATTAACAAACTGTCCTGAGACACCTTGGCTGAACCAAAATCTCTCAGCTTGCTAGAGATCCATGAGATATAAGCCCAGAACTAACAGCATTATGCATGGAAAGAACATTTCCCTGGAATGAATGTCCATTTTTGGTAAATCTGGCTTGGCATTACTCTTCCCTACAAACACTGGCTTCTCACCTTTTTTGATTTATTTTTTTTTTCCCCTCTGGGATAACAATTCCATGTATTGCTTTTGTTCCCTCTCTGAAAACTTGGCTACATCCTTTCAAAATATTTATGCAGTCTGTAGATTTTTCTAAGCAGTTAATATCATGCTTAGATTTAAGCACATATGGTGCTCTCTTTAAAAAAGTGCTTGAGCTGTCCTGAATTAAATGGGATTTGAGCTTTTACATTCTTTCCTGATTTGGAGCCTTTCTGAGGTTTATTCAATCAAATGTAAAATCTTTATTCATGCCTCTGTAAAACAGTTATTTTAAAACCAAAATGAACCACTAGAACATATAGTCCAACCTGTTCTATAATAAACCAAAGAACTTATCCAGATATGCTGATGTAAGGTAAAACATACTATATAAACTACTAGAATAAAAGAAGTAAAACTCTTAAGAAGCTGAGGAAGCAGAATCTCATTTTAACATGATACATTAAGGCAATATGATATTGATATAAAATACAAACCATATATGAAGCTCTTATTCAAGTAACAAAGCATTTTCAAACAGTGGATAGTAATAATTCCTGTCTAAATGGAGTCTCTTTGCAATTTTTAAGCATTAGGAAAGGAAAGAACAAAGAATGATGACTAAAAGTCTTTAGCAGAGAGATTTTCTTCCAGATGCCACTGCAACTTGCTTTGGGGATCAAAAAATTCCCAAATGGTGCAGTATTATTTGATAAGCACTTTTTTTTTTTTTCTTTTTCTTTCTTTTTTTTTCCTTCGGATTCTTCTAATGTCCTCTATATGCATTGTTATAGGATGAGATCAGCTTCCAGTTGTGCAATTAGGAATGTGAATAACATCTGCCACATTTGGTTTGTTCACTCATGTGAAAACCCGAGGGAGTGAAATACATAGAGGATTGCTTTGTTTTGAGAAGGGGCAAGGTAGAACATTTCATAATTATGTCATTTCAATAGCTAAAGCTATAAATTTATACTAGAGAAGGCAGGATGCATAAACATACTTTACACCTGATGAGAAAATGATACAGCTTATGGGATCCTCTGTTCTAGGGTTTTGTCTCAAGCTCACATCAGTCCCCTTTATCACCACCTCATCAGAGCAAACACGGAACATTTTTCAAAGGAGTAGGCAATTTGTCCCAGTGCCAGTACCATTTTTTTTTTTGATGTGTGTGTATGTGTTCGTGTGGTAGCACTGTAAAAACCTTTTGTAGGTAATTCAAACTTCCATGGAAAGATAGAAATGAGAGAGGCAATGAGCCTCTTGAAGTTAAAAACTACAATTTCAGAACTATTAGCAATATTGACACCCTGCACCCTTTCTGCAGACAGCAAACATGTTCAAGAAAGGTTGCGTATCATCAGAATCCACAGCTTTTGTATTACTGCCACACTTTCCATTGTTTCAAGAAAGATATGAGAGGTGAACATGATAACTCTACCAGAAAATGTACACCAAATAATGGAGAGTAAAAATGAAAATGAAAATGAAAATGAAAATGAAAATGAAAATGAAAATGAAAATGAAAATATTGAGAGTGTTCCAACAATATAAAGGTGCTCCACAATATAAAAAGGTAGGTAAGCGTCCAGAGGTGGGCAACAGAGCTGGTAACAGGGCCAGAAAACATGTCCTGTGAGAAGAGTCTGAGAACAATTCAGTTGTCCAGTCTGGAGAAAAGAAGGCTCAGAGACAGCCTCATTGCTTGCTGCAAATTTCTGTGGTGTGGGAGTGGAGAGGGAGGTGCTGGTCTCCGCTCCTTAGGAACTGACCACAGAACATGTGGAAATGGAACAAGGCTGTACCAGGTAAGGTTCAGATTGGACATTAGGAAGAATTTATTTACTATGAGAGTGATCAAACCCTGCAACAGGCTTCCTAGAGAGAGGGTTGATACCCTATGTCTGTCTGTGTTCAAGAGACATTTGTAAAATATATTAATAAATCATTAATATATTTTAACTTTTGTTTATGATCTTTGAAGGTTCATTCAACTGAACTATTCTATTCTATTCTATTCTCAGGACGTGACATGACATGACATGACATGACATGACATGACATGACATGACATGACATGACATGACATGACATTTCTCGCTGTACTCTGCATTGGTCCCACTCTGTGCTGGTGCGGCCTCACATTGAGTACTATGTGCAGTTCTGGGCACCACAGTACAAAAAGGACATTAAACCGTTGGAGAGTGTCCAGAGGATGGCAACAAAGATGGTAAACTGCTGAGAGGGGAAGACATACATGTATGAGGAGCGGCTAAGGTCACTGGATGTGTTCAGCCTGGAGAAGAGGAGGCTGAGGGGGGACCTCATCACAGTCTACAACTTCCTCGCGAGGGGGAGTGGAGAGGCAGGTGACCTATTCTCCTTAATCACCAGGGATAGGACCTGCAGGAATGGTGTTAAGCTGAGTCAGGGGAAGTTTAGGCTGGACATCAGGAAGAGGTTCTTCACCGAGAGGGTGGTTGCACACTGGAACAGGCTCCCCATTGAAGTAGTCACTGCACCAAGCCTGTCTGTATTTAAGAAGCGATTAGACTGTGCACTTAGTCACATGGTCTAAAATTTTGGGTAGACCTGTGTGGTGCCAGGAGTTAGACTTGATGATCCTTATGGATTCCTTCCAACTCAGGATATTCTATGATCCTATGATTTTATACCATTATCCATTATTTAAATATATGTAGGTTAACAAACTGTATTCAGTATATCACTGAAGATGTAGTTAGAATGTGATAGCAAGTTTAAAGATAAGTTTCACACTTTTATACAGTGGTCAAATATATCATTTTATGTTTGATATTTGGTTCTGTCATAGCTCGGAATGTGTTCACATGAACACATATGTCAGTAAGCATAAAAAGGCAGTACAAGGTAGTTAGTTGTAGGCCTCTGAGTTTTTGGAACACTTGCAATGTACATCATGACATATCTTAATCAAGTTTTGATGTGGGAAGTAATTTTGCAAGTATGGTATGAAAATATGATTATGTAAAAAGTAATATTTTATAAGTTCTATCTGTGCTGTAACATAATAGTCTACATGATAGTTTTGTGAATGAACATACTTCTGTTTCAAAACTTTATATATATATATATATATATATATATATATATATATATATATATTTAATACTTTGGTCAGTGATATTGTCAAGGGTTTCCCTTGCAATGATATTTAATTCCACAGTGCTGAGCTATACCTTTTAGTTTTATGCTACTTGATTTCACTGGATGTGCTCTCAAGCCTTTCAAGTTTATTTGTATTGGGCAAGAAGCCAATGGTGTTAATGCATGGAAATCAGGTAGCTGTCAGGACTGCTGCAGCAGCATGTCTAATTTTGTTATATTAAAGCTGTCACAAAACATTAAGTAAGAGATTATATGAAGTATGCATAGGACAAATAGTTTATAGTGTAATAAACTAATAAGGTTATGAACAAGATAAAACATGATCTCTTTTATGACATTTTCCTTATTTTTCCTCGTTTGCTCATGCTATTCCCCATTCTTTTCTAAATCATTGCTGGAAATCTGAGTTTAAACCTGTGTCCGTTTACCTATTTATACAAACTTATATTTTAAGTGGTGTTTTTTTGTTTGTTTTTGTTGCTGTTGTGTGAATTGTTTTTTCTGTTGTTGTTGTTTGTTTGTTTGTTTGTTTGTTTTTCCTATGAATTCCAGAAAGATCCTTTATGTAGTTCTGTTTTCCTGCATATCTTTTTAATGTTTACAGGGAAGAAACTGAATTTGACAACCTCAGTATACAATGCCTGCAACAGTGAAGTTTTAATCTTGCTTGAGTCCTTCAGATTTTACAGCAATATTAGAAAAAAAAAAAAATAAAATAAAAAATTGTAAATGGAGGTACTTCTCAGGACCTAGAGTGGCACAAATGTGTTTTTAGCTCCATTTTATGAATAAAATATTCATCAGTAATAGAATGTTATGCCATGTCCATTTCAGAAAATAGAAGCTACAGGAAAAAGTACATTCTGGCTGAGGAAATTTGGAAATGCAAAGCGCTGACTTGATAGCCAAGATGAGACTGGGGTTCAGATTCCCTAAGATATCTCAAGAGGTATCTCTTCTCTGTGGATCAATAAATTTCAAAACTTAGAATGCGTAATTGCAGATCTCTCTATATGGGAGAAAACAGCTAGATATCAATTTTATCTATACTATCAATTTGATTTGGACATTGTTTTTCGTCAGAGTTCCAGCCTGGTCATTCATATCTCACATATGTTGGCTCTCATGAAAGAGGAGTGGAGTGAAGGCCAGAGAAACAAACAAACAAAAAAGAAAACTAAATAAATCATTACAGGTTTGAAGACTGACAAGTTCCCCCACACTTGTGGCTTTAGGTCTGGTCTTCACCATTAAAAACAAAGATACTTTCAGTGCAGAAAGTGGTTCACAAAACCCATCTCTGCTGCCTATTATTCCCTCTATCTTAAAAAAAATAACTCAGGTGTTTAGATACTGTGAATAACTTTCTTTCTTTCCACATAAGCTATATGAAAATGGGACTGTGGTAGGGTGTTTGCTCCTGACTTGTTTTTGTTGTTGTGTTTTGCTTTTGAATTTAACATGCAGATTTAGACTGATTAACTATGATTTGAGTTATGACAGGGTCAAAGACATATGGTGGCACATGAAAGGACAGCTGCCTACACAGTTTCAGTGAGACAATGTTTGCAAGAAAGACCCCAACTGTGGCAGTGTTGCAGATCTTTCAAGGAGATCTCTGCTTCTCTCTGTTCTCTGAAAAGCTCTCTCTGCAAATTTTTGTTAACCCTCAAACAGTATTGTTCTTTTCCTTGTTTCACTGACAGTTTCTTCCCATGTTTTCGTGCATATCAGTTCAAAAAGGAGCTTTTTAAGTTCAAAGCTTGTTAAAAGCTTGTGCTGTTCAGCCTTACAACAAGAGGGGTTGGAAAGGTTTTTTGTTGTTGTTGTTGTTTCTCTCCTGCTATGTAAACCGTGGTTAAAAAAAAAACAAAAAAACAAAAAAAAAAACCAAAGTGATGTTAGCCATCACTTGCTTTTGTCTGAACTTTAAATCTGACAATATCTGTTGTATGTGCTGTGAGAGAAAGGAGACTAAACCCATAAGGGAACATGATCTAAGAAATAACTTGTAAAAATCCTATTTTATGTCATGTGGTCTTCATTGAAAGGATTCTGGAACCTGGGAAAGAGTAAGAAAGAGGGAAAAAAAAAAAAAAAAAAAAAAAAGATTTTTTCTCCTTGATCTTTCCTTCAGTTCCTTGATGCCAATATTGGCTGAGAGGCAGTGGCTCATGATGGAGGGGTGGTAATCAGCTGTAACTTACACTAATTTACACTAAGAACAGTTCCTGTTCTTCCTGTCTGGGAGACATGAGACAACCCAGGAAGCCAAAATTTGCCCTGGATTTCCCCATGGGAAGTCAAACTTGAAATACCCTGACATAGAGATGAGCTATAAAAATGGGAAGGGAATGCAAGGGTACTCACATGGAGGTCTCTGACCTATATCTAATACTCTGTAGTTTTAATCCTGATCGGACTTGATAAACCTATAGCATCAAGCTGCTTATACAGATTCTTAGTAATGTACAAATGAGAAGCCAAATAATCAGGGAAAAATATAGTAAAAAGAGGTATTTATAAAATTTAAACATCTGTAGAATTGTTAAGCAAGACTCTGACATCATTGGTACTGGCTCAATGCATTTTAGTTCAATCTCTGCACAAGAACGCTTTAAAAGTACAGAATTTAGAACATTTATGGCTGGAGTTAGTATGTTTTTTTGTAGGTTTCTGGGGAAACCCAGAATCCAGTGTCATTTCAATTTACCTGCTTGGTTCTCATAATAGCCTCCTTGCAGTGTTATCTGGACCATTATCAATGACATTTCTTTCTAATTACTTTTAAACAAACATTTAATGAAGACTAGACATCTAGAAATAGAAACTACAGGCATGGAAAACATACTCAACTGTACTCATTTAAATCAGTTATTGTCTTTTGAACTGAAGTCAGTAACACAAAAATGCTTCTGATAGTGCAGATTTCAGAAACTGGAGACGTGAAAGCATCTATCAAGGCTACAAGAAGCCTGGTATAAAGAATTACCATACCTTGTTGCTGAAATAGTTAACAAGTAATTTGGCACACTGCTGGGAAGTAATTTCTCTTATTTGAGTTGGGCTAGAGCTGGCATTCAACCTTGAAAAAATATTTCATTCAAAAATCTGTTCCTAGACTTTTTATATTTAAAGGAATTCATAAACTGTAACAAAGCCATTTCAGCTGAAGCAATGAAATAGAAGAAGTGACTTTTCATCCTGTACTCATCTGCCACTGCAGAAATTCAGAAAATTTTTTGCATTTTACTATCAAGAAAACTACATTAGTACTAGTCTTGTTTAGAACAAGACTCAGTGGGTTTTATACAAGACTCTTGACAGTTTGTTTCCTTCAGGTATCATGATTTTATGTTTGAATTTGACCCAAGTGACGCGCTAAAAGCATTCAGCTAATAAAAAAGAGTATTCTGTGAAACTGTCATATTTTTGTCTCATTTTAATAGACAGTGGTTTCATGTCAAAGACACACTTCATGTTTGTTTGAATTGGCAGCATTTTTTTATTTTTTTTTTATTCTATTTTTTTTTAAGATACAAAGCTCTGATTGGAGTTGTAGAAAGCTTGTCACCAGAGACACAGCCTCAAGCCCATACAGTCACACAAGCCCTCTGCAATTTGCTTGGCAGGAAAATGGCATGAAAATTGTGCCACTGAACTAATGAGAAAGAAAAACTCTTTGAAGCCAGTGCAATTTTAGACACCCTCATGTTAATCATTCAGATGAAGACCACTGCATGATGTTCTCTATTTCATATGTAGTTTTTAGTTTAATCCTCTTCAAATACGTGTTTTACACAGTTGTGTCATTTACCTTCTGGTTGCGCTATCCTAATACTGTTTTTGTTATTGGCTATATCCAAACAAATTCAAAAGCTAGAACAGTGGTGGAAAACTTAAGGGAAATTGTTTCTGTAAATTTCCTGAAATTCAGTGTAAATAGAGGAGAGATCCAGCTCAGAACTCCTACTGAAGGACAAGTATTATACACTTCTTGTCAGCAGGCTGTTGTCCAAATGGTGTAGGAGCCCTGGCCAGCAAATAAGCCTGAACAAAGCTCAAGACTAGCTCTGTAGCATGAGAGGCTACTTGTGAGTGAAACTATCATTGGGACTGGGGAAGAGTGTGGAGTTACTGTAGTTTGAGGATGGGAGTGAAGTTATTTATGTGAAAAAATTTTTTTGTTAATTTTGTTAATTGCATTGGTCACCAACAACATTGTTTTATCTAGATCTATACGCATTATAGTAGAAGGAAATTTTATAAACACTGTAATAAAAGGAGCGTGTAAATTGAAATATCCTGGATATAGCAAACAGGAGGAAAAAAAAAAAAAAAAAGAAAAAAATCCACCCTCCCTCTCTTTTTATAAGAGTGTATGCAATTAAAAGTGAAACAAAATGAACTGAAGCTTTTTTCCTTTGAAGCTCACTGACTTCAAGACATAACTTCATTTGCTGGGTTAATAATATGAGTTAAAATTATATGAAGAGAAAAATATTCACTTGTATTACCTAATAATTCCTATACCTAGCTATTATTTCTAAAAGCCTGTTTCAAAATCACATAGGTAAAACTCAATCTGAAGCCATCCATAATGAGTTAAAAGCTCTTCTACACAGTACATGGCTTAAAAGTATTTTGTATTTGTTAGGTGTTATGAAGTCAAAGAGAAGCTTTATTTCTACAGAGTTTGTGGGCAACAAAATGCACTGGGAGGACTGTGGTAAAAATCTGCAGAGGCAACGTACTCAAATATTCCTACAGTAGTGAACATTCCTGGCAAGTACTTTTCCTGCAGAGTCATTGCCTCCCAAGGAGTCTGTTTGGGTACATAACTCAGGCAGAATCCCTTCAAGGCATTGCCACATGGCAAGGCAGCAGGGTAGAGTTGAATGGCAGAACATATGCTGTAGCTTCAGAAAGGAGGTGCCTGCAGTCTTTCTTAATAAGCAAGGTTCTAAGGATAGTGCATTAGAAAATATAGGTATATCCCCAATCCTCTTTTCACCATCCTTTCTGAAGTCTGAAGTAAAAGGTCACTAAATGCTGGAGTCATAGCCATGAACTTCAAAGCATTGTTCTGTATAAACGCTTGCCAAAATTCTAAAACAGATATTTATTGCTATCACATATTCTGTGATGGTAATCCATTACACAAATACCTCATCAACATTAAAACAGAAATAAGATCTCTTAATATTAATGTGACCTTTAGGCTTTATTAACATTTAATGTTAAAAGTTGTTAGTAGGTTGTTAGAATCATACACATCTTCATGAGATCGCTAGGAGTCTTCATTATCTTCCAGGATGAGATGATGAACTGTTGAAAAAGGAGGAAAGAGTAGTTATGGATCTCAGATTTCACTACACATTAAAAAATATCCCCCCACAAAATACATAGAAAAAAACAATGAAAACTTAGTAGGTTGGCTGATCTGATAATGCTTCTCTAAGCTTTACTGTGAGCTTTGACTGAATTGATTTCAAGACTAAGATTTGCAAGATATAATCTATAAACTGCTAATGACAAATTTAGAAAATTCCCTTTATAATTTAAATATCACATGATTCAGTTTTCATTAGTGAGATAGCTATTTCACTTAAAATGTGCTAAACTTTGTAAATGGGTATTTTAATGTTAATCTTATTCAATTATTACTATTTTTTAATCTTAATTCATTTACCCGCTAATTATTTAACACATAATATGCAGTGAATTGAAGAATGGGTGTTCAAACAAAGTGGCTTATAATACCTGGCAAAGTTCCCAGAAATCAAGTAATTTCACATTCTTGATGCATTGCCAAATATGTTTTTGTTGTCTTCCTCCATTAGTGTAAACAAACATGATGGTGGCAGCTGGGGGGAAGCCGGAAGGGCTCGGGGTCGGACTGGCTTTATCCATGTCTACAGTGCATCTCCACCCCCTGCTACTCCCAAATGTTTCTGCAGATCTGATTTCCCACACTACAGTTGTGTAAAGGAAGTTTAAAAGGGCTGCATGTATACTTCATAGGAAGGTAATAAGGCATTGCAAGACTAACCTTCACACTTCGCTCGTCTGTCAAGGGGGTCTCCGCTTCCCAACAATACCCCAATGTTTTGGTAGGCAGGCTCCAGCCCACTTAGCCAGCGAGGAGGCACGGGTGGAATGCCAGGTATGTCTACAGAGCAAAGTAGTGCAGGCAGCCTGACGCCAGGAGAGAATAGGCAGGTACCTATTGAGTTACAGGATTTCTACAAATCTAATCCATGTGTAATGTGAGACTTATTACAGAGTCAGCCTCTGCCAGGGCTGTGAAAAGTCTGGGGATATGAACAGCCCCAGAAACAATGATCCTACTTAACTCATTGCAAACCAACATCAGCTGACCAAAACTAATGCTCTTTTATCCTTGTAATTCATTTATTGAGCAGCGATTACAAGCTGTATCTTATCAAGTATTTAATAGCAAATGCAAGAAAGTACTGATAAGACTGTGGGTGTCATTGTATCTACAGCAACGATGTGTATTCTAATGAGGATAATGTTTATTGACTGTTATGAGCAGTATAAGCAAATTATGTAAGAGAATTTAGCATGGGAAAAATTTTCATACATGTGAAACAATAAAACCATTCTGAACTACTAATAATGCAGAGAAAATATTCAAGTATTTCCAAATCTTGCTGCCAGTAAAAGACTCCTTGCTGATTTAGGGGCACATTGGGAATAAATTGCAACATTAAAAACTATCCAATACATCTCTGGTAATTTCTTCAGTCACTAACACTGGTTGAGAGTTATAGAACATTCTGTATCTATTCATTAGACATAGCTTTAGTTATGCACCTCTGGCATTATGTATTCTCAGTTTAAAAAGTTTTTCCATAAAGTGATATTCTATTTAACTTTGTCAAACAATTAAGCACAGCCCTTCCTAATCAATTAAGTCTTAATTTGGATGTGGTTGACTATAAAGATTAAATTAATTTTATATTGTGGTTATTGACTGCTCACATTTCCAGCAATGGTCTGAAGTGGTTCAGGTTGTGTTTGAAAGTCAGAAACTCAGGAATGGTAACACGTAATATTGAATCCACATTCATTGCTGCATCTTGCAATAGACTAGTGATTTTGTTCCTTTCTCCAGGCTATTTAATGGCTACGTGACACTTTTTAAAAAGGTCAACTGCTATGGGGTCTGATATTATCAGTTCATCAGTGATACTCATCTGGCTATTTACTAACGTATATGTTCTACTCTTGCAATCAGAAGTAGACAATGTTTTGGAATAATAATGGACCAGCCATAAAAAAGTGGAAAGTTGGTTCAAGTTAACATTAAGAATGATTATTTTGCCCTATTTGTAACCATTTTGGGATTGATAAAAACCAGAACTTCAGAGATCATTTGTAATTATGAGTTTCTCCTTGCCACTACAATTGCAATGTAATAATACTTAGCTGAATGGTATAGGGGTTGGGCATGTGGAGAATGAATACACTTAATATTTGATGTTTTTGATACAGGTGATGTGAAAAATGCATTTATCTTATTTTTCATGGTTCACATAATGTGAGATCTTCTGTGCGTAAAACTGGGGTAAATTATAGAATCATTAAGGTTGGAAAAGTCCTCCAAGATCACCTGGTCCAACCATAACCCAACCACCAATATTACCCACTAAACCATGCCCCTAAGTACCACATCAAACCTTTCCTTAAACATCTGCCCCACCACCACCCCACCAGGAACATTTCCAGCCACTGTCACAAGTTTGTAGTGTTGCATGGAAATGTAGTGACCAAAGTTCAGGACCAACACTTAGCCATGTCGTACCCCATTCTGTTGGCCTCTGCCCATCTATCCAACATGTCCATACATCTGCAGGGCCTTCCTACCCTCTATCAGATCACTTCTCCAGCTTGGCGTCGTATGTAAATTTACTGAGGGTTTAACTCATCCAAATCATTAATAAAGATATTAAAGTAGATGAGCCTCAGTACCAATCCCTGGGAAACACCACTCATGACTGGTTGCTAGCTGGATTTCACTTCATTCACCACCACTCTCTGGTCCTGGCTGTCCAGCCAGTTTTTACCCAGCAAAGAGTGTACCTGTCCAAGCCATGGTTGCCAGCCACTCCAGGAGAATACTGTGGGAGACTGTGCCAAAGGTTTTGCTGAAATCTAGTTAGACTACATCAACAGCCTTTCCCTCCTCCACCACGTGGGTTACCTGGTCATAGAAGGAGATGAGGTTGATCAAGCAGGACATGGATTTCTAGATATCTAATGATAAAGTAGGAAGACAGATCTTTTAACCTTAGACTAAATTAAAAAAAAAAAAATAGAGTTTAATATCTTCAGGAGCTAACATT
Organism: Anas acuta; assembly: GCF_963932015.1. Taxonomy (NCBI): domain Eukaryota; kingdom Metazoa; phylum Chordata; class Aves; order Anseriformes; family Anatidae; genus Anas; species Anas acuta. The sequence continues at coordinate 12,172,352 of NC_089017.1, forward strand.
TTAGTTCTCTTTGTTGAGCACCAAGTCCCAGCATGGATGCGATCGATGCTTTGAGGAAAGCAAAGTATCTCATAACATGTTACAAAAGAGCTACCATTCTGTGAAGGATTTCACATAACCCAGCCAGTTGGAAAATGATAAAGATGTAAGTTTACTGAATCCCTGTAAAGAATAAGTCTGCTCAGTTATAGCTGGGCAACACATTTGTGCTGTCATAGTCGGCTTCCCACCTTGTTAAAAGACTAAACAAGAGTTACTCATTTTATCATTTCTGTTCTTGGGCCTGCCACTAAAGCTAAGGATCAAAAAGCCACCCCTCGTATGTAGAAGTCTACCCAGAACTTAGACCATACATAATGACAACCAAGGCCTAAACAGAACATGAAATTTTAGACCATCATTTTCTCTGCTTAAATATAGATTCATCTATCTCAAACAGCAAGAATGAAGTTATTGGCTTGATTAACAATGTTATGGATTTCCTCTTGACCAAATATAGATATATATATGTGTGTGTATATATATATGTGTGTGTATGTGTGTATAGTAATGAGAGATGAAAGCAATGTTCCTTCTTGATGGTTATCTCATTAGTAATAAATGATCATATGTTTGTTTTCTTACCACTTACTACATTATATCTCTGTAGGAACTTTTAAGCCCACTTGCTGGAGATCTGGACAAAAGTTGAGGTTTCACATTTAGGTTGTTACGTGAGCACTCAGTTTACCTAACCTTCTTCTTAACACCTTCTTTTGATTAGTTTTATCCCTGGTTAACCTCTGTGGTAGGTAAAAAGACACAGTTAATCAATACTTAAATTGTGTGGGACCCTTAAAAATAACATTCAAAACCTCAAAAACCAAGAATGTACAGGGTAATCTACAGTAATCTTTTCAACACCAGGAATACATTTGATTGGAATGATAATGCGTCTGAAAATGTAACAACTTCTAAAACAGTTTTCCTGAAGATATAAGCACATTTGGGGTTCTTTTTTAAAGCAGTGAAATGGAGAACTTCAGCAACCCCAACTTATAGGCTCCACTAAATGTTACAAAACTCTGTGTAAACTGTTGGTATCTGCTGGATTTATTACAGCTTTGCTTTTCTGTTATTGCACAGCTGGAGTCTATGAAGCATAGTGGTCATGTCTTTGCAGCTAAATGGATAAAGATTTTTCTGCATACATTACTATATAACACATACCAAAAAAAAATTAACAAACATGTTTGGTTATTTCCCACTTTGACGCAGAAAATGCAGCTTTCATAGACATCACTTTCATTTACATATCATGTTCTGTTTCTCTACAAACAATCTTAAGTTTAACTATGGCTTTTTCTTTCTCTCTTTCTTTCTTTTTCTCTTTCTCTCTTTTTCTCTCTCTCTCTTTCTCTCTTTCTCTCTTTCTCTCTCTTTCTTTCTTGAGAACAACTTTATAACATTTTCATATTGATTTAGCATCAGTCTTTAAATTTTGGCAAAGTTCAATTACACTAACATTAATTTGTGACTACATGTGTTTCAATACCCAGCTTCTTTCAACCTCATTATTCACATACACCTATGTAAACAGCACCCGTGCTAATCATTTAAATTTTATATCCCAAAAGATTTGCAAAAACATACTCCTCAACATATTGAAAACGTTGTTTTCCTACATATGTTTAAAAAAATTCATTTCTTTTTAAATAACATTTGTTTGTAAGATTTTTTTCTTTTTCTTTTAGATCTCTAAGAGATTTAAATACTGATTTTCTATTTCTAAAAATCTTGCAAAGACATAAATGATAAATCTCTCACATGTTAATTTCCATCCCACACACATTTACTTTCCTGAAAGCCTCTGGAACCTTTCAAATATGTACAAGATAATTTATAAATAACTCATGCATATATTATTTAAAACACACAAAAGGAATTTGGCTCAGTGACTATTATATGCTATCTGTTATATGCATGTGTGTAACCACATTGTTTGCAAGAGGTGCATGACAATCAGATCAGAGAAGACCTTGTATAGAGAAGAGAACAGCACGCATTCCTGTGCTGGTGAGCTGAGGTAGAAGACTAATAGTATCCCTAGCAGAAAATAGTATCCCTAAAAGTGAAATCCCGGTTAAGGTAATCACCAGAGCCGTACAGTTCCTGACTGCTTTTTTGTGCTTTCCAGGAAATGCATTGAATATATCAATGTGAAAATATTCAGACTGAGACAGTACAGAAGCTAGGAATTTTGCAGCACATTTTCCAGCCGTCAGTCTTGTTAGAGACCTTTGAAAGACATCTAAGAAACTTAAGCCATGTTTCAGTTCATTGACCATTTCTTGTATGGATATCTGCGGTTCACTAGAACATGCGTACATGTCTCAAATGCAGACTGAAAGACTTTTAAATATTATATAATTTATTTATTTATCTATTTATTTCCCATATCCATGTTGTATTTATATATTTAAGGGATGAATTAGTTACTTTTCAAAGGAGGCACCTAGATGTAAAATACTTTCTGACAAGTTTTCTTGATTTCTCACAAAAATACTCAAGGTCAAGGCACAGGTTCTTCTTTTCACACTTTTTGGAAGGCAGCTTACAAACCAGCTGGTCCTACAATTATCTTTGCTACCCAATTTCTTTCCTGGTGTCCTGCTTAGAAGAACAGAGCTCAGCATCTGCTGAAAAACTGAGTTTGCGTCACAACCTGTACTCAACCTTCCCAGACTGTTCCATGTCAGCTGGCTTGCCTGATGCTCCCAGCTCTATGTTATGGAGCTCGTGTTTAGGTGGTTTCTTCTTGGAGAACTGGTGGTCTATGTAGATGGATGGCCAGTTTGTTTTTGAGACTGGCCTTTGACCTCCCCAGTTTTAACTGTGTAATTGTACACAGTAGCTACTTTTTAATGGCCCAGTTTACAAGTCTGCTATCGTTGACGGTTTTTTTTCTGCCTAACTGTTGGCAGAAATTTAGGCTTTCTGGGAGTTTCTCTCCCAGCAGTGAAACCAAAGTCTGAGGATTAGTGTCAGTGTTCACAGAAGCAGGCTGCCATCTTTTGTGTAATTCAGTGAAGTTGCTGTTGAAATGCCTGAGAAATATCTTTTCTGCATTAAGCTACATATGGCTTTCATTTAAAATAAATAAATAAATAATGTAATTAATTAATGGAATCAACTCCTTGATAAAACTATTTTCAATGACAAATGCTAAAACAGGAGCCGGATGTGGTAATGTTGGCTATGAATTGCTTTTAACTGAATTGCTTGTAACTGTGTTGTTTAAAGTCTGTGTCGGTCTTAGGTCACATTATATCAGGAACAGGTTCTATGAACAAAGCAGAAAAGAAGTGTTTCACAGCATTGCCTCTTGCTCTGGAGTGACAGTCAGATTTCTTTTTTATTTCAGAGATGGTAAATCCTCAGACCCAAGGGTTGTCTGCACTTCAGTCTGGGTGGTGCTCTGATGTGTCTGTCTTTAGTTCAAACCAGGGAGCAGCAACCCTGTCTCCTCCTACCCTAAAGACAAGCTGGGGTTGCTCTTATTCATGGTCTCTCCCCAGGGTAGAGAAGGAACTGTGCTACATCTCCATCACAGCTGTCTTACAAGATGGTGCTAATAATTCATTTCTAGCTCTTATGAAGAACAATGTGCACCGTGTTTGTCATTTTAGTGAAGTGTAATACATCCTTTTACACCAATGTGTTGGGCTGCATGCAGACTCAGGCATTGCTCATTTCTGTCTCTTGTCTTCTGATTTCTGTTTTCAGATTTTGTTTTGCAACTGTTATCACTTAGTTTTCATTTGTTTTCATTGCAGGCAGAGGTTATGGTAGAATCAAATGATTTGAGGAGCTGAAGTTCCCAGCAGAAGTTGAAATGCCTTTGCCTTAATCTAGTTGTGTTTCTCTTAACCCTGGCCATTCTGCATAGATCCCGAGTCAGCTAATGCTCAGCTGTTGTGTCAGGAGTGCTGCCACCTGCCCAGCCCTGGCATCAAGAGCTGATGAATGTCACCAATTGCCTGCAGCATAAATGAATGGGCCACCTCCCAGATGATTAATTTGGGAAACAGAGATCTTAATGGCATCTTGAAGATCAGATTTTTTTTTTTTTTTCTCTAAACCCACAACCTGATAGAGAACTGTTGTAAATACTAACTGGAGACCCAGCAACAGCTAAACACATGATGTAACCACATCCACTCCTTAACATAAGAAAAGGAAGAATAATTATTAATGCCATCAGCACTGCAAGACTCATTTAAAGGGGTAGCATTTCTACTGCTCAGCCATGGGAGAGCTTACCCCTGGGAGGTTGTGATAATCAGTTGGAAAACCCATTCAAACAGTGCTTGAAGGTATTGGCAGTCTCCCAGAATATTTCCGGCAAGTGTAAGAACAGCTACTCACCATGGAGAGGCAGCTGGAAAAGGCTAACAGAAGACAATAGCAACATATGAACTATGAAAGGGAACTCTCTTGTTAGGTTAGTTGCAGTTATATTTCCAGTGTAGCAGTTGCAGAGAACCTAGCAGCTCAAAAATTCTGGAATGGTCTGTTAATTTATTTACTCATTTATACATACAGCTGAGATTGGCTCAAGACTGATTTGCGGCTAAAGGGAAAAATAACGAGTGAAATATATATCCTTTAATATTCAAAATAATGATAACTATTAGGAAAAATTGGAAAAAGTGATAAATCCCTGCTCCAGACATAGCAGTGTGATCTAGTTTTATAATTAATTAAAACATTCATTTTGACTCATACTGATTGCTTCATTTTCAGACATAGTTTAAAACTGTACTGCAATATTATTTACAAGCATTCATTATGTATTTACAAATTAATACCCTCATGTTTTAATTTTCTTGTACAATGCAATAAAATGCACCAGAAATGTCATCAGTTTGTTTTTGTTTACCTTTTATGGAACCTAAAGAGAACAGCTCCTCCAGGTTTGAGGCAATAAATTTTCAACCAGTTTTAATCCCATTAGTTTTTCAGTGTATAACTTCCATTCTTTGGATGGGAGAAGATGTGAGAACCTTTTTTTTTTTTTGAAAGACAAAGCTACATTCTTTACTGAAAACTCAATCAAAAATATTTGCTTCATCAGGAAATACACTAATAAATTCATTATTTCCTATGCTTAATCATTTTATTAATATTTTTACCAGGTTTAAAAAATATTGATACCTAGCAGAACTATAGTTATGATACATAAATATTCAAGTTAATTTAAGCAATGACATTCACAGTGCTAGCAACTTGGATCTTAGGATTTATCTAGCATGCTACTTATCCCTGTTAAAACTCCTGGAGTGTCATTTCCAAACCTTGATGACTGAATTTTTCTTTAGTTTACATCTTCATGTTTTGCAAAGCAAAAAGATAAATAGACACACACACAAACTTCAAAATTATTAATGCATATTGATTAATGAAAATAAATTATCATGCATAGAACTGATCTGTTAAATCATGTAAATGTACATATGAAGGGTCTTTGTTGTTGTTGTTGTTTCAAATATCAGTTACAAATGAAGCTGTTCAAGAAATTAACATTTGACATAAATTAGGTTATTCCAACTGGAACTGTTTTCTAACTGGAAAAGACAAGAACTTTAGCTATATGATTCTTACTTATAAATAGTTGGTAAACAACTTGTATATAAAGTTTTAATTCATAAGCAATAACTATACATTGTTGTACAAAATTTTACAAATGTTGCCCAGATGAGGATGCACATATTTGTGCAGTTAGCATAAGGAAAGCAGATATTTGCTTAGCGTCTGCGGTGGTGAAGCAGCAGTCTCTCAGGTTTTGTTTTTTCTCCTGTGCTGGAATGACAAACTAATTTTTTCTGGGTCAGGTCAGTGCAACAGGAACAGTGTCTGTGCGAGAGTAGGGTGGCACCACCCCAGCCTTCCCACTTCCTCATGCAGAAAGACTAGTCTCCCAGCAACTTTCTGTCATACTACCAAGTGTGTCCAGCAGTAGAGGTTCTGCCCATCCTGGAGACATATTCAATTTTTCTCATAGTTTTTCAGTCTTCCCAGAAATGCTACTGACTGTAACAACAGGTTGGACCATTTGTTTCAACTTTATGGTATATGGGCTTGATTTTTTTTTTAATTATTATTATTATTTTTTAATTCCAAAGAGGCAGACTGAGACAAATACTTGAAACAAATGTTTGAGAGTTGGCTTCATCTTCATGTTTCTTGACAATGTAAATAGCTTGTCTAAGTAGCTGAGGATGCACTAGTACGATTAAAAATAGTTATTTTACAAACTGATTGAGACACTTTTACTCTGAAGTGTCTGAAGAAGATAAAAAAAAGCAAAATTAGTCAAGTTTTAGGCATTTATAATTGTACGTGTATTTTATTGCTGTTGTGACTGTTTCATTTTTCCTACTTTCATATAATAGACCCATAGCTCTGATTCTGTCTGCTCAGTGGAGAGAATAAAAGGCATCTGACATATATTTTATGTCTTATTCAAAAACATTTCTTTCCAGTGGTGTGGGAAAGAGTTGGAACTTTAGAAGGAAGTCACTCTTGTCTGTCTGCACTACTTGCCCAAGGGGATGCTGAAGAACTTGTGACATACTTTAAATAAATGGGAGTTGTAGTAATACCAAAATGCTATCCGATTTCTTTCCCTGCAGTAGTGAGCTCTCCTACACATCTTAGCATTGATTGCTACCCAGTTCTTACCCATATCTACCACTATTTTTGAATCTTTTCATGTTCCAATAGTTAATTAAAGTGTCAAAGACTGCTTTATGTTTAAATAGTTTGACTTTTTTGTATGTTTTTGATATTTCTGGTGTTAAAACAGTTTATAGATAAAAAACAACCGAATATTTTACTTGTGCTATAAAGGCTGAGTCAGTTCATACGGTAAACTTTTGGGTCTTATTCAACAGGTTTCCTTTCTTTCCAGCTCAAAGAAAAAAGAAAACCTACTTAAAGTATATCAAAATTTATTTAAATAAGGTGATGGTAGCCTGTTTATTTCTGGAGGTTCAAACCCAATGTCTTCACATAAAACTGTGTCTGTGGAGGTTTAGGCTAGATATTAGTAAGAGGTTTTTCACTGAGAGGTAGGTTAGGCACTGGAACAGGATTCCAGGGAAGAGGTAGGGGCACTGAGCCTGCTGGAGTTTCAGAAACATTTGGGTAGCACTATCAGACACATGTTCTGATTTTTGGGTGGTCTGTATGCAGACGGGAATTGGACTTAATAATCCTTGTGGGTCCCTTCCAGCTTGGGATATTCTGTGATTCTACTGGTCAAAGTTGCTGCTATCCCAACACTGAGTGATGCTGCTACCTTCCCAGTACTAGTGATTCTGTCATGTCTAGTCATTTGTGGATTGGTTGTGATCAACAGAACACCAAGACATTCTGTCTATCATGATTTATTTGTAAACATGGAGTTTACCATAAGGACAATGCAGTGTAGACACCTGCCATAAGGGAAATGCAGTAGCAGTATGTCTACTGTCATCTAACTAGTCTTCTGACCTAAGGAATGAATGCTATGATGGTGTTTTACTCAGTGGTTTCTTTTTGATCATTATTGAAAAGATCTCCAACATAAAGAAAGGTAGATAGTCAAGATTCAAAGTCATACATGTATTAATGGATTTTTTTTTTAGGCTGTGTCAATCTTCTCTTAAAATTGCTGGAGAAATAAGAAGGAAGAGAACAAAAAAAATAGAGGCAATATAGAATGAACTCAAAACTCCCAGGGAGCTGGAATTTTATAAGTCATCCTGGGGAAGATGAATTGGTAAGAAAAGGGCAGGTGAGGTGGTCAAAGGTGAATATAAATAAATGGAATGGTTCCACAATTTATCATTTGGCTATCGTCTGTACATACATGGTATCTGTCCATCCATCTTTCCCTTGGATCTGACTACTCTGCTTGTATATCCAGAAAGATAGGATGAATCAAAGGAAAAGACATAAGCTTGTAAATAAGCGTCTACCCTTTCTTATGCTAATCCTCTCCTAGGTCTCAATTAGTATCTACCCTGAGTAACAGGATAACTGCATAATAACTTTTAGCTACTATCACACTTAGAAATCACTAAAGTCAGTCAGCTCATTAGCCCAAAATCTTTTAAGTCAACAGTTCTTTGTAGAAAGACTAGAACTGAAAATTCTCTAAGAAAGAACACAAATGAGCCTACCAATGCTGAGATTAGAGGCTGTAGCCTTTTCTAAGATTTATAAAACATTGCTGCAGAAACTTATTAATTTTTGAAGATCTTTGTCTGCTATTTTGAATTTGAAATGGTATTTAGCCATTTTATATAGACAGAAGAACTACCTTTAATAATCAAACCTTACTAGGATCTCAGACATTCAGAAGTGTTCCTAACTGTTCTTCCTGGAAAATATTTTAGCTCTTATCAATCATTTTCATTTATCATTAACAGCTAATTATTGGAAATAACATAATGAAGTTATTTTCACTCTACATAGCTTTTAACTTGAAATTATGCTATTTCAAGTTAAAAGCTATGTAGAGTGAAAATAACTTCATTTTCCATTTTCAAAACTGCAAAACAGAATGTTTCACCATTATTACTATTCTTCAATTCCAAAATCAAGGTAACAGCCAATTTTCTACAAATTATATAGATATATACAAGCTGGTTTTGTTAAAAAAAAACAACAACAAAAAACACACTGAATTTTGATTCCTATTGGCAATATTTTCATTGTCTTGTATGGATTTTTAATAAAGTGTAATAGATTCCAAATCCAAATTTTGAATTTGGTTCATTCTCATTGTAGAGCACTTGCCCTCATGGATAGATATAACAAACCCAGAATGAAGTAGATGGACATTTAAAAGAGTTAGAAAGCTGACCTCTAAAGGGTAAGGCACAAAGAATCGAGAATGGTGAAGAAACTGTGCTGCCAGCTAACTGTACTTCGTTCAGTTACTCTTATTATTGTCTTTCATAAAGGCTATTTTACCAGAAATTCTTGCAGGGATTCCCGTACTGCCTGATCTGAAGTAGAGTAAAAATATACTTCATACAAAATTATTGTTTACCTAGCCAATTCACTAACTAACTCCCTAGACTATACAATATTAGGAAGTTCATCAGGCTAGGAAGTTCATCAGTTCATGTCAGGTTTTTGGTTATATTATTAACACAAAGATATTACAACTGTTGCTACAACAAGCCTCTTCATAAAATATATCTTACTTTTGAAAGTTTGTGTTAGGATTTCAAAGACTAAGATTATGAATATCTGGTCCATAAAGGTTTCACTGAGAACTGAGGGCTAAGTTCCTATTGGTTATAATTACATAATTTCCCCAAAGATGATCAAAGGATAACAGTCTTATCTACATTTGATCCCTGGTCATGTAGGGAGCTCACTGAAGTCTTTGTAAACCACCCAGGCATGCATTTTGAACATACCACTGGCAAGCTCATGTTATGGTGAAGGTAGACTGGACTACATCTTTTCTGGAGAATATCTCCAGAATGTCCACGTGAAGACACATAAGCCTGGGTTAGTTGTTTATTGGTATATTGGTTATATATTGGTACTGAATATACTCATAGTACCCATTGGAGATGGGTCTAGGTGTCTAGCTTCCATAGGAAAATATACTCATCAGCATAGGTAAACATTTAGATACAAGTCTTCTGGAGCAGTTGTCATGCTCCCACTTACTGGGATAACAAAAAAAAAAAAAAAGACCTATTTTCATTGTATTTGTGGAATTGTTCCAGTTAACAGAAAGATGAGAAAAAAATGGTAGAGTTTATGTGATCTTATATGAGGGGAACTTTATTCCCCTAGCAGATAATATTATTTCATATCATAAGATGGGAAATCAAAGATCAATTCACTTAAAGGACCAGTTCCAAACACAGTAATTGACGTGCCCTGACACTAACTCTTAGTTACTCTTGTTTTAGTCTTCTTAAAATGGAATCATTTTAGATTTCTAATCTGTATTTCCTTAGTTTTTGTTATGGTGTGTGTATTGTGGGAGGCTGAGAGAGTGGGAGAGACAGAGCAGGTCATGTACAAAATGATTCTAAATTGCAAATGTCTTTCGAGTCCAAAACTTAGTAAGATTTGCTTAATATGACTTTGTGCACATTTAAACACTTACATTGTCATGTTAAGGTTTTGTGTTTTTTAAACGTCTGTTTTGTTTCTTATCCTTTTCTTCAGTATGTCTTTAATGAATAGATTATGATGGTCAGTCTGTAATGCCATGAATGAAAGATTTAGGACCACTAATCTTAAGAACACTGCTTGGCGCCAGTAGACAAACAATGCACTCCCCAACTTGTTATCTCAGCCATACTAAGCTTTCACTTCTTACCTGCTTTCAAAGTCTGTCAGTTCACCAATGTACTCCAGCAAGTAGGAGGCACAATCTTCTCTTCAAGAAGGTGTTTCACATTTCCCAATATTCTTGTGTATTACTTTACAATATCTTTGTTCTGCATCAAAACTGAAATGTTTAAATTTGCAAAGCCTGAGCTGGTACAGGAAAGAATTGACTTCTATCAAGGCTTTGCAATTAAACATAGCATATTCTTAATATGAATTTTAAGAGTTATAGGTAAATTATGGTATCATGGTTTAGTTTTAAAATATTAACTATTTAGAAACTTAATTCTCAGGAATAACTTTTATTAAACAAACAAACAAACAAAAAACACATAATAATAACTTGATAGAGAGCAAGGGAATGATATAATGTGAATGTATGTTCTCAGCTATAAAGTCTCCTCACCTTTTTATATAGCTGGAACAGAACAGACACCTTGTAACAAAGGTATGCCAAAATAAATTTTGTCCTCCTGTGTCACAAGCTGCCAAAAAACTTTACATGAGTCAAAGTGATTGAAGGTATAGCAATGCTTCTGAGATGATCAGAAGTCTGTGCATGTGAAATAATGTACTTCTTAAATGGTTTTATGACAAATCATTGAATGGTCATGTGTTTTAAAAAGAGTTTTCTTGCAAATATGTGCATTGAAGGGGAACAACACCGATAGTGTGTTTCTAAAATTTTGACTTCACTCAACTGCTGTCCTAAACTGAAGCATAAAGACAGGGTATTTAGTACTGGAAACTGAAGCTGTACTTGACTAAATACAAAATGCTTAATGTTTATGTGAGAGGCATTAACTGAATAAATAACATTCTACAAACCAATTCAAGACTTTGACTAATGAAAATTGGAGACTTCTTTGACCAATCAGTCTCTTGTAATGGCATTCCTTTTGGTTATTGAAGACTCCAGAATTCTCAAAAATTGGGTACTAAAACTGCCATATGATATTTATGAATATTTAAAAAAAAAAAAAAAAAAAAAAAAAAAGCAGTCTGGTTTTATTATTCCTGTGAAAAAATGCTACAATTAAAATTAAAAAATATATATATTTACAATTTTACAATTCAAATTTACAAAAAGATCACCACAAATTATTATGTTGACAAATGAGTGCAGGAAACTTAAAGAAACTTAAAGCTCTAGAGCTTCTATTGAGAATTATTTGCTTATTCTAATTTTAAATTATTTTTAAATCACATTCACAACTGAAAATCACAACAGACAAAGTGCCCAAGTATGAATAAATTCTTTACCATAAGATGCATAAAATGTAACTGTATATAGTCAGTCTTACCCAGTTTAAGGCAGTAGAATGGACAAAAAGAATGAAAGAAGAATTTGGCACATATAAATATTCACAGTATCAACAGATTATGGTAAGTATAGATACATGTAAAATATTTCCTGATCAAACTGATAAACAGCTCAGATGGTACTGAGACCTTTTCAGATTTTAAAGTAAAAGCTGAGACATTAATTTCAGACTGATCTCTTCACCACTTAAGCATGTGCATATTTGCACTCAAATGGTATCAGAGTAAACAATACAAAAATGAATATTTACTTTTTTAAAATAGAAGACACGCAAACACCCTTCCAGACAAAAAAAGTACAAAATAAAAAAGAGTAACTAATGTAAAATAAATAAATAAATAAATAAATAATGCATTATCTAAAGATAGAATTTATTTTAATTATACTGGGGATCTCAGGTTTACATTTGGATTACTGTAAAATTTCATTATACCTCCATTTCATTATGCAATTTTCTGTAATATATACATAGATAAAAATGAATCCAAAAACATGTATCAAAATTGAGGTTAAATTGTATTTTTTTTTTATTATTATTTTATTTTTTTTTTATAATTAGTTTTTTAATAGCCATCTCTAGGTGGTCCTGCCTGAGCAGGGGGTTTGGGCCAGATGATCTCCAGAGGTCTCTTCCAACCTCAACGGTCTTTATTAAACAAACAAACAAACAAACAAACAAACCAGTCTTGTGATTCTGTGAAATTCATTGAGTGTTTTTTTGTTGTTTTTTTTTGTTTGTTTGTTTGTTTGTTTTTTTTAATTTAAATAAAGACAGTTTGATTTTAGATGTGCCTCAAAAAATTTAGTTTTCCAACGTGCCTCAGGACACATAGTTGCCATTAACAGCAAAAACAATCTGTTTGTGATCTCTACTTACACTTAACAGTTTATGTTTGGAAATCTCACTAAATAAATAAATTACAAAAAAGACAAACAAAATATTTCTTATACATGTCTTCATCCTGGCAGGTGTTCCTCTCTTACGCTTAGCTTGTCAAAGTTCTTTAGAGAAGCTTTCATATCCTGTGTTGCTTTAGGTTGTGTATACATTCAAATCCATCTTCTGAAAGCAGAAAATGACTATTCAATAAAAAGAAAAAAAAAAAAAAAAAAGAACAATTAAATTTAAAAGAAAAGAAATGTAAAAAGTAGGTAAAATATATTTAGAACCAACTCAGTGAAAATTGTCATTTATTTAAAATTCTTTGCTATGGTCTCCCCTGAGCATTTTTTTCCTTGTTTTCTTATTTCAAGCTTTCTTCATTTTCTATTTTCATTCTTTAAAGTGCTGTGTTTTTATTACATTACTTTTGACTTGAGATTTAATTTTCAACAATGATTTTTCTGTCACTTGTTCTTAACCATTATATCAAGTGTCACAGTCCTTTAATTAAAACCATGATTGCTACTCACCCTGAGCCACAGAGGAAAGCTGTGTAGCAGCAACTGGAACACAAAGTAAGGGGGAAAAAGATCTATTTTTTTTTTTTCCTATCCAAATGAGTGTTGTTCTGGAGTTACAATATCACTCTGATTTTGCCTCTTTTGTGTAGTTTCTTTTCTGTTCATTGGTTGTTGCTACTCTGAGTAATGTAAGTGGAGAAAGATACCATTAACAGGGTTCAGCAAGTGCAACAGCAACAATTTTGGAAGTAGAGGAATTCTCAGCCCTCCTATTGAAATGAAAGTTTTTCAAATGGAAGCCAGGGTAAAGCCCTGTGGAGAGCTTGGAACAGGAATTACTATGATAGCTAATTTAGCATGAGCAGCAGGAAAGGGGAAAAAAAGAGATGTCAGCTGGTTATATCAAGCCCTATTAGCCAAATATCTACCCAGATCACCTTCCCTTTACATTAAATGTCATGGAACCAGTTGAGTTAATGTTAATTTAACTCAATGTTAATTATTGAGTTAATGTTAATCTTCTCCAAAAGTGGAATCTTATATGATGATAACTGATTAATTTTGCAACTCTTGCTGAGTAATAGTTGAAAATTCAAATGATTGTAGGGATTTCATGAAGAATTAATGTAATTTGATTCTAACTGAAAGCTGTAAAGAAGGCCTTTGACACAGTCTTCCATAATACTCTCCTGGAGAGGCTTGCAGCTAATGGCTTGGACAGGTACACTCTCTGCTGGGTTAAAAACTGGCTAGATGACTGGGTACCAGCTAGCAGCCAGTAACAAGTGGTGTTCCCTAGGGGTCAGTGTTGGGCCTATTCTCTTTAATATCTTTATTGTTGCTTTGGATGAGGGAATTGAGTGCACCCTCAGTAAGTTTGCAGACAACACCAAATCTGGAGAAGTGCTGATTTGCTGGAGGGTAGGAAGGCCCTGAAGAAGGACTTGGACAAGATGGGCCGATGGACAGAGGCCAATGGGATGAGGTTCAACATGGGCAATCAAAAGGGACTTCAGGGCTTTGGAACAACTGGTTAAAGGATCAGGGCCACAGGCTGTATTTGCCTCTGTCCTTCCAGTAGCAGGGATCAACATTGACAGGCAGACTCCACTCATCAATACATGTCTCTGAGACTGGTGCCACCAGCAGAACTTTGGATTTCTTGGATCACAGGAAGGTCTACGTGATACCAGACCTGCTGGCATCAGATGGGATGTGCCTCTCTGAGAGGGGGAAAACGATTTTGCCCTGGATTTAGCAGTGCTGAATCAGCAGTGCCCTGGATTTAGCAGGCTTTAAATTAGAGTGGAAGGGGGAAGGGACAAAACCAGGCCCGCTGATGATCATCTATGGGGTGGTATGCCAAAATCAGAGGGACTGTGTGCTAGTGAGGTCTTTTGGTCTACTCCATGAGGTGCTGTGTACAGTGAGGCACATCTGAAGTACTTCTACATGTACACCAATGCATGTAGCATGCTCGCTCCATCCAGCCGGTGTTTCCTCCATCCTCGGAGCCATTAACTTCATTACCACAGCTAGAGGAGCTAGAAATCTTGGCTCAGTCTTAGAGCTACAATATCACCAGCATAAGCGAAACCTGGTGGGATGGCCTGTGTGGAGCTTGCAGTTGGCAATGAGTTTCTGGGTAAGGATTAAGGGACAAACAAATAAAGGGGATGTTGTCATGGGAGTCTATTACAGACCACCAGCCAGGATGATGACACTGATGAATTATTCTTTGAGGAACTAAGAAAGATCTCAAGATCAACTGCCCTTGTCCTTATGGGGGACTTCAACTTGTCAGACATTAACTGGGAATATCACACAGCCAACACAAGCACCTCAAGCTTAAAGTTCTTCAAGCACCTCAATGATAACTTCTTGGTGCAGGTGCTAAGGGAGCCAACTAGAAAAGTTGCCCACCTAGATATGTTACTTGAGAACAGAGAGGGTCTTATGGGGGATGTGGCAATTGGCAGCAGTCTTGGTCATAGTGACCATGAAGTGGTTGAGTTTAAAATTTTTGGTAAGAGAAGGAAAACTGCCACCAAAACTTCAGCCCTGGATACAGGGAGAGCAAACCTCAGGCTGCTCAGGGAACTAGTTAGTAAGGTCCTTTCAGAAACTGCTTTTGAAGACATTGGCATCCATCGGTGCTGGTCAGTCTTTAAGCACTGCCTCCTAAAAGCACAGGATCAGGCAATTTCAAAACATCAGAAGTCAAGCAGGCAGAGGAGAAGGCTGTCTTGGCTCACCAGGGATCATCTTTCGGAGCTTAGACATAAAAAGAAAGTGAATGACTACTAGAAGTAGGGTCAGGTAATGTGGAAGGACTACAGGGATAGTGTTTGCCCTTGTAGGAAGAAAATTTGTGCAGCCAAAGCTGATGCTCACCTGAACATGAGCTGGCAGTTGACTGATGCTCACCTGAACATGAGCTGGCAGTGTGCTGAGGTGGACAAGAAAGCCAGTGACATCATGGCTTGGATCAGGAATAGCATAGCCAGAAGGACCAAGGATGTGATCATCCCCCTGTACTCTGCTATGGTGAGGCCAAACCTCAATTATTGTGTTCAGTTTTGGGCCCCTCAGTACAGGAAGGACATCCAGGCCCTGAACGGTGTCCAGAGAAGGACTACAAAACTGGTGCAGGGCCTGAAATACAAGCCCTATGAGGAGCAGCTGAGGAAACTGAGGCTGTTTAGTCTGGAGAAGAGGATCCTCTGGGGAGACTTTATTGCTCCCTACAGCTATCTGAAAGGAAGTTGTGTGGAGCTGGGGGTAAGCCTCTTCTTGCAGATAACTAGTGATAGGACTAGAGGGAATGGCCTCAAGTTGTGCCAGGAGAGGTTCAAGTTGGAAATTAAGAGACATTTCTTCTCAGAAGGAGTAGTCAGGCACTGGAACGGATTGCCAAGGGAAGTGGTGGAGTCACCATCCCTGGGTGTTTAAGGAAAGGTTGGACTTGGTGCTTAGGGATGTGGTTTAGTGGGTAATATTGGTAGTAGGGTGATGGTTGAACCAGATGATCTTGGAGGTCTTTTTTAACCTTAATGATTCTATGACTCTAACAGCAGTTTTTACATCAATATTGACAATGCTTATAGAATCATAGAATCATAGAATATCCTGAGTTGGAAGGGACCCACAAGGATCATCAAGTCCAACTCCTGGCTCCACACAGGTCTACCCAAAAATTCAGACCATATGACTAAGAACATAGTCCAAATGTTACTTAAACTCTGACAGGCTTGGTGCTGTGATACATCCCTGGGGAGCCTGTTCCAGTGAGCAACCACCTCACTGGTATGGAAACACTGGTGAAATCTTATCCATGGCAATGATGGTTTTCTTTAGAAATGGATCTGTTTAGAAGCTTTTAATAGTGCTTTTTTACTAGTACTCTCAAGTTTTATATCTCCCAAAATCCTGACTGATGTGGTCTGTGCCAGCTGGTAGCCAAGTGCCCACACAACTGCTCACACAGCTGCTCACACAGCCCTGCCAGTTTTACAGAGGACAAGGTAGGAAGAAAGAAAGAAAACTAACTCTCTGTTGCTCCTGCCTTCTCACTCAGCACCTCTGCCTCTAGCATGTCTCTGGCATGGCCCTCTGTGCTCCCCAGCTCCACCACAGAATGTTTCCTCTTCTTCCACAGACCTCAGTGCTTCCCTTTGACTCCCTTCTTCTCCCTTCTGGTGCTTTTTTCCCTTTCTTAAACACATTTTCACAGAGGCACCATATGCATGATTGATGGGCCCTGCAACTGGGGTTGTTGAAGCTGGCAGAAAACAACAACAACAAAAAAAGCTGTGTCCACCAACTCGGGGAGTCCTGCAAGCTCCAGCTAGCAAAACATGGACATGGATACCCAATATACTAACTACATGGCCTATGTCTTACACATTTTAGGAACATATATATTAGGGAAAGGGAAAGAGAAAGGGAAAGGGGAAGGGGAAGGGGAAGGGGAAGGGGAAGGGGAAGGGGAAGACAGAGAGAGAGAGAGAGAGAGAGAGAGAGAGAGAAAGAGAAAGAGAAAGAGAAAGGGAAAGAGAAAGGGAAAGGGAAAGGGAAAGGGAAAGGGAAAGGGAAAGGGAAAGGGAAAGGGAAAGGGAAAGGGAAAGGGAAAGGGAAAGGGAAAGGGAAAGGGAAAGGGAAAGGGAAAGGGAAAGGGAAAGGGAAAGGGAAAGGGAAAGGGAAAGGGAAAGGGAAAGGGAAAGGGAAAGGGAAAGGGAAAGGGAAAAGGGAAAGGGAAAGGGAAAGGGAAAGGGAAAAGGGAAAGGGAAAGGGAAAGGGAAAAGGGAAAGGGAAAGGGAAAGGGAAAGGGAAAGGGAAAGGGAAAGGGAAAGGGAAAGGGAAAGGGAAAGGGAAAGGGAAAGGGAAAGGGAAAGGGAAAGGGAAAGGGAAAGGGAAAGGGAAAGGGAAAGAGGGACAGGGACAAGGACAGGGACAGGGACAGGGACAGGGAGATAGATTGAGTTGGGTCCTAAAGCTGAAACTTCAGTAACAAGACTCAGGCAAGATCCCAAAGGTCTATGAGGGATGATATAATGTAACCACAGTAAGCTTCTTTGCTGTGATCACTGTCAAACAGAAATACCTTGTCT
Source organism: Anas acuta (assembly GCF_963932015.1). Taxonomy (NCBI): domain Eukaryota; kingdom Metazoa; phylum Chordata; class Aves; order Anseriformes; family Anatidae; genus Anas; species Anas acuta. The sequence goes on from NC_089017.1 coordinate 12,190,082, forward strand.
ATATGGGCAAAACATTAAAAAGGGCTAATGGGGGAAAAGGATAATCAGGGGCTTCTGGAGCAGGCTGGGGACAGAGGGCTGACTGCCCCAAGCCCTTGGTGATGTGCATTGCAGCATGATTGTAAGACAGACACCTTCTCAGGCCTAGGGCAAATTTCTTTAAATGGTATCCTGTCTCATTTTTCGCCTTTGTAGATCACAAGTAGCGGTTTTTTCCTCTCAACTATGGGAGGATAACCATATTAAAATCACTTCAGACAACACAGAGAGAATATCAGTTCACGAGCATACAGTTATATCTTTATTAAGTATCAGGAAATTCTCCAGTCACCAGAAAGAAAAGGGTGTGAAGAACAAAAAAATCTTTATTGTATCTTTACTGGTGCTTTAGCTCAGTGTCCCATCTCTTTAGCAGTTTATCCACACCTCTACATCAAGTTCCAGTTCTGATTTCACCAGTAGTAATGCATTTACATAACTAAAGTGTTCAGTTCCAACTCTGATATTGGGATGTGCTGATCATGGACGACCTATTTTGCAAAAAGAGATGATGAATGTTTGTTTAATCCAGGAAAGCTAAGGCTGAGGAGAGAGTATGACCATTGCCTGTAAACATATCATAATTGCAAATGTCAGAGGGGGGAAGAAGACAACTGGCTGAGCTAAGTGACAGTGTGATTGAATGATTAAAATGACATGTAGATTAAGCCTTGTCTCTCTCTAATCCCAGTAGGACTGAAAAAGAGAAAAAGTTCACCATTCATGAAGGAAACAATATTTAAGAACCCTTTTGAATATATATAAGATTTGCTAGAGACAATTTAATTCCCTTCTATATTACTGGTCATTTAAATCACAATTGATTCTCAAACTGGCTTTAAAAATATCCAGTAAATCTTGAGCACTCCTTTCTCATGCCAAAATCAGGCTGACATGCCACTACATCCAGTAGCTCCTCTCCTGCTGTCCTTCTCATGTGGTGGCTTAGACTGGGAAGTACCCCCTCCTCTTGCCCATGGTCTCATTACCATGTTTGTGGCATGTGTAGACAACTGCTGTTATACTAACAAGACACATCTATGTATGTAGAAATTAAGCTTATTTTTCTACAATTAAGCTTATTTTTCTACGATTTGTTGCTTTATTTTTTTAGTTTTTTTTTGTTTTGTTTTGTTTTTTTGTTTTTTTTTTGTTTTTTGTGAAAAAGGGACTTCTCTTACTCAAGTTTAGAGAAGAATGAAATCTGAAAAGGACACAGGAAATTCCTCCCCAAGAAATCCAGTGCATCTCAGATGATGGAAATGTAAATACAAATGGCAAGGGGGTAGAAATGTTATTAAACTTGTTTTCAGATAGCATTTGGCAAACAACATCAACATTATGTTGCACAACACAAAGTTATGAGTTTTCTATACAGACTCAAAAATAAACCTAAGTCCATATCACAGAATCACAGAAATATCTAGGTTGGAAGAGACCTCCAAGATCACGTAGTCCAACCTCTGACCTAACACTAAACAGCCCTCCACTAAACCATATCCCTAAGCTCTTCATCTAAACGTCTTTTAAAGACCTCCAGGGATGGTGACTCAACCACTTCCCTGGGCAGCCTATTCCAATGTCTAACAACCCTTTTGGTAAAGAAGTTCTTCCTAATATCCAACCTAAACCTCCCCTGGTGCAACTTTAGCCCATTCCCCCTCATCCTGTCACCAAGCACATAGGAGAACAGACCAACACCCACCTTGCTGCAGCCTCCTTTAAGGTACCTATAGAGAGCAATAAGGTCACCCCTGAGCCTCCTCTTCTCTAGGCTGAACAATCCCAGCTCCCTGAGCCACTCCTCATAAGACTTGTTCTCCAAACCCCTCACCAGCTTTATTGCCCTTTTCTGGACTTGCTCGAGCACCTCCATGTCCTTCTTGTAGTGAGGGACCCAAAACTGAACACAGTACTTGAGGTGCAGCCTCACCAGAGCCGAGTACAGGGGGACAATCTCTTCCCTAGACCTGATGGCCACACTAATATACTATAGATGGCTCCCTTTCTGGTGGAAATTCATTTGCTATTCCTGCAAAGACCACTGTCTAATTTTAAATACATCATCTTTTTAAAGCCTTGCTCCAACTTCTGCACAGACTTATATCCCCCCAAACCATATTACATCTGTGAAAATCTTGGCTTTGTCAGACTTTTCAGAATGCAAGTACACCAACAAAAACATTTTCTAGCATATGTGACTGTCTTCTTAAAAAAAAAGTAGTCTTATTTTACCTGCTTTTACCAAATTTTTATTGGTATAATCACTGTTAATAGAAGTGGGATTTGAAGAACAGACAAACTGAAAAAAACTTCTAGTCACTTTTTAGTATAATGAATTGATCATACTTTTGTCTTTTCCCCAAAAGTGTATTGACTTCTAGGAACTAGAATGAGAGCATATTATTATAAGCCAGTTCTGGAAGACATTTAGTATAATCCAATTTCTTTAAAAAACTATATTGTTTTATATATGTATAGAGATTTATAACAAAGAACCCGCTGAACACAGTATGTAAAATCTACGTATACTTGTATCTAGAATAAAGCTATACAACTGTCAGGTTGACAATGAAGGAATTTAAAGCTTATGCTGGCCATCATGTCACCCTTTTCCTAGGATGGAATTAAAATAATCCACTCAGCAGAGGCTAATCACAGTACAAAGAATAACTTTTCCTGTATCCCCAAATCTTTATCTTCAGAATGAGTTTATATGTCTGTACATTGTATGTACAACAATGAAAAAATAAAGAGAGATAGAGAGAAAAGGAGAGAAAGAAAAGTTAACTGCTTGTTTTGATCTGTAAGCAATAGTTGCCTATCTAGAGAACATAGAGTATATATCTGAAAATACGAAATATTAAAGAAGGGGAAATGAGAGAAACACAGAGAGAGAATCTTTGTACATGACGTGTTACAGTTTAATCAGTTTAATTCAGATGAAAAATATATATATACATATATATATTATGTATATATATATACTTATATATATATATTTATTATTTTTTTAATACAGAATTTTAGCTGTAACCAGCGACTATATCCTATTCAAGGGCATTTGACATTTCATTTCATAAATATTTTTCCAGCCATAACTTATGGCTTGCTTTATTAGTTTTAATGTAACACAGTTCAGATTCATCACTGATTGATTGATAGTAACTTTGACATGTTAAGACACGATCCAACAAACAACATGTATGTGAACTATTTTTATGTAACAAAGGGTATTCTAGTTCAACACAGTCAATATAATGTTTCCAATATAATGGAGAGCAAGTAATTATAACAGCTGGTATGGTCTTTTTGAATATATGCCATTTCATAAAAAATACAAACAATCATTATATTGTTTTCAAAAAAGCTTCAACTGTGAGGACGTATTTTTAATATCGTAAGAGCATTATGGGCGTAGCTACTGCTTCTAGGAGACATACATCTTCTGTCAATACAGAAGTAAAGTGGTTAAGTACATATTTGTTGTTCTTGATGTTAAACTAATTCTGGCAGAACAACTTTGGCTTCAAGAGATACCTACTTTATCTTTAAAGCATCTTGCTTTTGCTTCTTTACTGCTAATATATTTCTAATGCAGTGTGTGAGTGGTTTAAAAACCTGCCAGAATAAGGATTTGCCAAGATGGATTCAAAGCTGACATAACTTTGATTCTGCCTGAACACAGTAAACAGCTCTCTATTAGTCTTCTGTGTACAGTTGGGAGAAAAAGTTCACATAGTCCAGACTTGACAATAATTTTCACTTCACTATTTTTCTCACCAGTAAAAACATGTATTACCAGTTGACCAATGGCACTACATTTCTTTTCCAGTATAAAGCATTTTTATTTTTATTTTTATTTATTTATTATTTATTATTTTTATTTTTATTTTTATTTTTTATTTTTATATTTTTATTTTTATTTTTATTTTTTTAATAGGTTATTTTTAGCTAATGTGTGTTTTGTACTCTGACAGGCACACAGATTCTTTTTCCTATCTGTTTTGCTTTTCAATTTAGGAATATATGTATCTAGATATTCCTAATATATGGAATATATATGCATATTATATATGTATATATATGTATATAATCTTTGAATTCCTTTGTCTTAAGTGATGCAGCATAACTAAGATGGGTGGTTTCAGAATGCACACCTACCAGAAAAACTTGTCATCTTTAAGAATACTATTACAATAGATAAACAAAATGGATTTTATGCTGTGTAATGACTTACCTGACTTTCCTAGAAGCATTTACTTTCTGGGTAACCTGACAATAAAATCTTATTAATTCTATGTGCTTACTGATTTGACAGAAGGGAGACAAAGCAATGCAGAAGAATTAGATATTTGTAATTATAATAAGTAAAGGTACCTCTTATTTTTCCATCAAACTTTTCTTAATTTTTAAATATGATGGTTAGTCAACACTGGAACAAATCCATTGCACTGAGTTTTCTCAGTGCAGGAGAAAAATAAGCCTCTCATAATTCCTCATTTAATAAACATTTATGATAATGAAGAAATTTTACTTGTCATGCCATCAAACTAAGAGTATATTCTGACATTATTTCTGAGATTACTGCTTTGCAAATTAGTTTGGAGTGTGATTTGCTGTATGGATAAAAGGATGGATAGTCAATGTGTGGTCAGTAAAATCTCTGGCAGGTGATTTCCACCTGAAGTAACCCAAATTTCTTCTGAATACTCAGTGTATAACTCAGGGGCTACTATTGTCACAATCACTTTAAAATTTATTACCTAAATTACTTATATTCTTGATGGGAAGGTAAATTTGCAGCTGTTGCTTTTTAGAGTTCTTTGCCTCTGCTTATTCAGCAAATACAGGTTATTGACAAATAAGCCAGTACCAATTTTTAAGCATTTTCTGATGTCACCACATTTCCTCCCTTTTCATTTTCCTGTTACCCTCTCAACCAATGGAGAAGGAAAGAAAAGCACTTACTTGTTCTCTCAGCAGTTAATTTATGCTTCTTGTATAATTTTTTTTTTCAATTTACTTACCAATTGTTTGAATGAAATTTAGAAGAACTCTCTTATTAGGCCTTCTGAAGATAAATGCATTGTTTCAGAAGCTCTGCAATTCTGAGATCCTTTTTTTTTTTTTTTTTTTTTTTTTTTTTTCTGATAGCTCAGTAGGTAAATAATATGTGGCTTTTTTGTGTGTGTGTGTTGTTGTTGTGTTTTCTTTATATCTATCTATATCTATATCTATATCTATCTATATCTATATCTATATCTATATCTATCTATATCTATATCTATATCTATATTCTATATATATATAGAGAGAGTGCTGTTCTACTCATGATTTTTAAAGCTCTGTTCTAAAGCTTATCAAGGGTGCAAAGCTCTCCTGAATTGTTCATTGTAGGTTCAGTTATTGTTCTAGAGCTATAAAGTTCTAGTTATTATATTTGCTTTCTAAACAATCTTTGAAGTTTTATTAATATAATGTAAATCCTTTTACAGCTCTCCAAAGCTACCTTTTTATTGTTTTCTGTATGTTTATTTCTCTTAGATGTAAGGTTAGTTAAAACTGGAAAAACAATGGAAAGATAATTCAGTTTTTATTTCTAAAGCCAAGCAGTTTTAAATGACTGTATTCTCATAGAACATCATTTTACAGACAGAAGAAAAGAAACTATAGTATGGTTTTGGTACTACTGATGTTTAAACTACTTTAGCAAAAAAAAAAAAGAGGGGGAAGGAAGAAAGGGAGGGAAACAGGACTTTAGACCAGGTGTTTTACTTGAGACTGACAACTGTTTTTAAAACACTGCTGACCCCTTAAGCCCATATCCTAGCATAATATATGTTTATGTGATACATTGCAAATAAAAAAAGAGAAGATTCTCTAAATATTAGACTAAAATGGGAACTTACTTAGACAGAAATATTATAGCAAGATTTACCAAACAATGTCTGAAAAAAGTATGGTGACTACTACAACGTCATGACAGAAGTAGAATAGTTTTATTTAGAGGGGCATATTTTCCATATGGACTTGAACTGAAGCTTACTGAAGTCAATGGAAAGAGTCTCTTGAGTTCTGAGGTTTTAAAAGTGAGCCTGCACAACAGGCTCATGTTTTAACAGCTTAAAATGTTCTAGATGAAATAGCTTGGTTTCCGTAGTTTAGCTGAGAGTGACAACTTGTCCTTTTGCTCAGAGTGGAAAAAAAAAAAAAAAATCTAAGTGTTTAGAATATCCAAAGGTAATTTTGACTAAGAATAAAAATATCCATGGATTTAAAATAATATTCTTCATTTTGCATGAAACAGATTGTGGGTTTTTTTTGTTGTTTGTTTGTTTTGTTTGTTTGTTTGTTTTTGTTTGTTTTTTTTTTTTTAGAATAATTTGTTCATGTACAAATAACACAAGTTGATTTTGACTTTTATCAAGTTTTGGTGCAGTTGTGTTGAAGATTACTGTTATTAAAAGAGTGAAATTTACAGGAGAATCTACTTAGGAATAGATATTCTCTGTCTTGGAAATGTCTTCACCATAGCTGATGGGTTTAGTCCACAATGAATGATGTTAGAAATGGTTATGCTGATCACTTCGAAGAAAACAGAATTTCACCCAATACACCCTCAGTGATAGAGAGGACTGGAACTGCCCATTGCAAAAATTCTATTAATGCAACTTAGTGAAAACATAATAGGAATTTAATATGATTTGCTTCCTCCAAAACACTATGACATATTTAGCCAGCAAAAATATTAAATGAGCAAAATTTCTTTTCTGAGCTTTTAGTGACTCCAGTGCTACTTTTTTGTGTTTGTTTGTTTGTTTTGTTTTGTTTTTCTCTCTAGAATTTAGCTTCCTGAACATGCCATAAACACACAAGTTCCCTCCTGAGCAAAAAAAAAATCTGAACACATGACAAATATGTTGGTGGCCAAAAAATAGTGTCAGCAAGCAATAGAACTTCAGAGATATGGAATGAACAGAGAACTAACTGTTGGTATGTGTTTGCTGCACACTCTGCAGGACAAAGTTTTGCCTGCTCTTCTGTCAGCAACCACATCATGAAATTATTGACAATTAACAATAACTTGTGCTTCAGAATTTCATTGCGCAGAAAACAAAAGAAAAAATTGACTTTTTTTTCACGTCTTCTATTTTCTTAATACTACATATGTATGGATGCATAGATTTAAACATGCAGTGTATGTTTTATTTTAGGTCAGTAAAGAATCCTGCAATGTACATGCATGTAAAAATAGAAAGCCAGCCTGATTCTTGTGGCCAAATTTATACTACCAGTGAAGCTTCAGCTTTTGCAGTCCTTGATTTTTGGAAGTTTCAGATTTGCAAGTTTGATGGTGCATAAAAACATTTCTGCATTCAATTTTCTATATTTGTTTTTAAGTCTGTGAATTAAAAGAGGGGCAAGACAGAGGCTGATACATTATACCATTTCACTCATAGTCAGTATACTTTATGTAAGGATTCAAAACACAGAATTCGGAGTTGGTGCATCAGGCTCACATGCATCTGCTATTTCAATTATTCTCACCAGCAGTATTCAAGACAGTGATCTGACTACAGTTTATATCCCAGCCCTTGAAAAATAAATTACCATTTGCATCTGAACCAACATGCATTACTTTTAGGACAAACTCTACAAAGGTTCAGATGCACAAGGACTCTGTAGCAAGGTACTTTAAATGTGGGAAGTTAAAGTCAAATTAAAATGTACACTTGGATTTGACATAGATTAAAATGGATTTTTAAACTACAGTATTTATACCTGAATATATTTTAAATGGCAGTCTCTGGGATAAGAATGTCATTTGTTTCAGTACCTTCAGGAGCACCCTCACATATGTTAAATACACCTCACTTTGTCTCAGAAACCCAGCCTCTTAAATGCAAAAACAATGTGCTAAAATGTGCCTTGCAAGGCAAACTGACAAAGAAAGGAAACAGATGGTCACTCATTCTGTAACACGCACCATCTTGTGTAGGCACCGTGATCCACATAATACCTTCAAACATAAAATTTCCAGAAACCCAAATCAGATAGTCCACTAATCTTTAGGTATGGGGAAGTTTCCCGAAATGAAGGGCAAGGTTTGGTACTACTGGCTTGAAATTCATAACAAACCAGTCCTCACTAGGTAGGAAAAAAAATGGTAAGATTTGGTTTTACTCAAGTCAGGATTAAATCAGGGAAAATAAGTGAGTACAAGATGCTTTCCAGAAATAAAGCAAATGTCAAAAAGAAAAATAGATGTACACACACAAAGAAATCTCAGGCTTCATACTGGCTTCCTCTTTGCTTTCTCATTCCATTCAGTAGTACTTTTGGTACTTTGGTGATACTTTTGGGCTTTTCTTCAGCATATTCCAGACTTTATTTGCTCTGATGAATGACTGCACATTTCCTAGGGTCTTTTATAAAAGAGCAAAATAAAAATATATAAGTGGAAGTCAGTGTAAAACTTCAGAATAGAATTCATCTCTGAGGAGAAGGGCTTGCTCAAGGTTTGACACCCTTCATAAGTTTTATATTGTAACCAACTCTGTGAGGGTGCTCTTCATTTTGTTGCAGTGGAGCCTCATGCTTACCCCAAAGAATGTCTGAAACATACACATTTGTATAGATTCAGGGCACTAGTGAAACAACAAAGGGGAAAACATTTCTCACTAGCTTGTTCAATAGTTAAGGGAAAAGAAACATTGGCTCTTCTGGTATTGTTACTATTTTTGCCCTGGTAAAAATCAACTGTCTCTCTGCTTTATACATCTGAATTACTGAAGGTCTATGCGGGAGAACTGGATTTAACCGTAAGTCACTGAGTCTCTGGAGGTGTGTGACAGTAAAAAATATATTAAGATAATGCAACAGGTTATGTGTAGGGGTGATTATGGATTTTAAAGTTATGAGATGAGAGGAAAGACAGCTATGGCAACTTTTAAATGGTCTAAATATTTTGCATTTCAGGAGTTAAAGTAGAAAAGTTTCAAAAATATTTATAAAATTGATTTTTACAATGGGAATTCCAACAGGACTTCACTGCTTCATGATTTTTGGGATGGAATTAAAAAATAAACAATTAAAAATGTGGTCTTCCCATTTTTGCACAATAATCACTTACCATTGGAAATATTATTATTATTATTATTTTAAAATAGAGAGATAATGGGAAGGTTTCAGAACAGCTCTTCAATATAATTTTCTTTCAAAATATAATATTTTATATGTCCATAATTGTATACTGTATAAAACTACAATTCAAATGCATACAAGTACATTATACAATGTTCAGTTTTGTTCATAAAAAAATGTTGTATTTTCAGATGTACTTCTCTGGGGCACTTTCAACTTTCTAGAAACTTTCTCACTTTTGTTGTACTTTGTCACATTTCAATATCTTTTCAAATGTTCACTTCCAAATTTGCATTATGGTTGCTTACCCTAACATGAAACCATGTTTTTTCCCTTTCCTCTTCTGCTTATCTAGTTACCAAAACTCTGTCATCATCATGGAAACCTTAACAAAAATGACCTGGAGAAACTTAATAAAATTTTCCTTATTGAGGAGTAATTCTCCAGTTTGGATAACCAGCTGTGATACTCTGTCAGACACATAAACCAATTGTAATAGCCAAATGACTGCTCAAGATATTCCCTGTTACCACCATGTTTTGACAAGCTAAAAACTGAGTTCAGCTTTTAGTACAAAGGATAAACATTTATTCCACCTCAAAAGTTGCTAAGGAGTTCCTGTTAGTATTTCGGAGATGAACATTCTGGACAATATTAATAAATAATTCTGTCTTCACCCCCCCCTCTTTTTTTTTTCTTTAGATGATCACTTTATCACTAAATTTAGAGTTTTAGTTTTCTGGAATTTTAATTAGAGAATAATGTTTTCAAAAGTGTAGAAATTAATTCCATGGAATAAAATTATGCTTCTTCACTCCAGTGGAAAATTGAATTCATCGGAACACAAAGTTTCTTCCTAGCTACAGTATTTTGTATTAAAATACTCTATGCTTTCCTAGAGTAGATTCTAGAATGGGCTTTAGGAACAGGCTTTAACAGACTTTACTGATGATGGAAACAGTGTGTGTAAGCTCCACAAATAGTTCATTTCTGCACCAAAGCCTTTTATTAATGGAGAAATGGCATTTTGCTTTCAAAGAATTGGAATGTTGCCCCAAGTCTAGTGGCAACAGCGTTTTAAACCCTCGTACATTCTATAGGAACTACAAGGTACTGAATGCCATTTTCTCCCCAAGAAGCTTACTAGAAGTGAGAAAACATAATATCCAACAGGATCAGAACTGGACAGAAAATTCAACATGTGTGCAAAAGAGAAAATATGGTCATATTTCAAGTATTCAGTCCTGAAAGTCTTGTCTACATCATGATTATTACAGAATCACAGAATTGTAGGGGTTGGAAGGGACCTCGAAAGATCATTGGGTCCAACCCCCTTGCCAAAGCAGGTTCCTTAGAGCAGGCTGTCCAGGTAGGTGTCCAGACGGGCTTTGAATATCTCCAGAGAAGGAGACTCCACAACCTCCCTGGACAGCCTGTTCCAGTGCTCTGTCACCCTCATCATGAAGAATTCTTTTTGCATGTTGGTGAGAAACTTCCTGTGCTCCATTTTGTGGCCATTACCCCTTGTCCTGTCTCCACAAACCACTAAAAAGTGGTTGGCCAAATCCCTCTGTCTCCCACACTTCAGGTATTTATAAACGTTGGTAAGATCCCCTCTCAGTCTTTTTTTCTCCAGGATGAACAGACCCAGGTCTCTCAGCTTTTCCTCATAGGGAAGATGCTCCAGGCTCTGTATCATCTTTGTGGCCCTCCGCTGGACTCTTTCCAGAAGATCCGTGTCTTTCTTGTACTGGAAAGCCCAGAACTGGGCACAGTACCCCAGGTGAGGCCTGACTAGGGTAGAGTAGAGAGGGAGGATGACCTCCCTTGACCTGCTGGCCACACTCCTTTTAATGCACACCAGGATGCCATTGGCCCTCTTGGCTACCAGGGCACACTGCTGGCTCACGGTCAACCTGTTGTCTACCATGACCCCCAGGTCCTTCTTCTCAGAGCTCCTCTCCAGCAGGTCACCCCCCCAGCCTGTACTGATATGTGTGGTTGTTCCTTCCCAGGTGCAGGACTCTACACTTGCTCTTACTCAACCTCATTTGGTTTCTTCCTGCCTCTCCAGTCTGTCCAGGTCTCGCTGAATAGAAGCACAGCCTTCTGGCATGTCAGCCACTCCTCCCATTGTGTCATCCGCATACATGCTGAGGGCAGACACTATTCCCTTATCAAGGTTGTCAATTAAGATGTTGAACAGGACCGGACCCAGGACCAACCCCTGGGGAACATCGCTAGTCACAGGTCTCTAGCCGGACTTTGTGCTGCTGATCACCACCCTCTGAGCTTGGCCAGTCCGCCAGTTCTCAACCCACCTTACTGTCCACTTGTCTATCCCACCCTTTCTCAGCTTTGCTAGCAGGATGTTGTGGGAGACAGTATCAAAAGCCTTGCTAAAGTCAAGGTAGATGACATCCACTGCTTTTCCCCCATCTACCCAGCTGGTGATGCCATCATAGAAGGCAATGAGGTTGGTCGAGCTCAACTTTCCCTTGGTGAATCCATGTTGAGTACTCCTCATAACTTTCAATTGTTTGGAGATGGTATCCAGAACAAGCTGTTCCAACAGCTTTACAGGGACAGAGGTGAGACTATTGTTTCTTTAGTACTACTCGTGATAATAATCACTGCACTCGGACATAAGTGTTCCCTGGTTTAGGAACCAAAATAAACTTATATTGTTTTGGTTTTGTTTTGTTCTATTTTGTTTTTCCATAAAAAAAAACAAAAGTATTTTAAAATCATTTGGATACATTGGATAACGTTTATATACATTACTCAAAATAAATGAAATACTACTATTCAATGATTTGTAAAACTACTTTATTTGTACCATTTGCAATATTCTTTTTGTTTCATTATGAATACTGAAAGGTGAAGGGGGGGGGAGGGTAGAAGCAAAGATATTTTATATTACTTTCAAAACATAATGTAATAATTTTTTGCATGATCCAATTTTCAGCCATATAAAACAAGTTACACTAACTTCTACTGATAAGCACACCTTAAAGCAGGCTTCATAAATAAAAATTCTCTGTATTAATCCAAGAACACATTCAAATTTATAATAGCCTATCTATCCTTACAGATATTATAATAATGGGCAAAGTATTAGGTGTATCTTACCCAAACAATCAACAACCTACTTCATGCATACAGACTAGGGTAAATATGTACATGAGAACATTGTTCATAAAATATGATACTGGGGATAGAAATAAAAGTTTCTTTTGATTTTGAAGAAGAAATTTGTCTTCTATTTCTTATTAATGCACTGTTTGCTTCATTACTACTTTGCTGACTGTATGAATGATATGAAAAGGCTGGTATCTTGTAGTAAATTTCCACAGTGTCTGTTCTTGTAGATATTCAAGCCTGAACTGGAAAGAGAAAAATATAATAAAAATAAAAAAGGAAGGAAAAGAAGGAAGGAAAAGAAGGAAGGAAAAGAAGGAAGGAAAAGAAGGAAGGAAGGAAGGAAGGAAGGAAGGAAGGAAGGAAGGAAGGAAGGAAGGAAGGAAGGAACTTATTTAGGATGACAAGGATACAGAAAATAAATCCAAGAAAACAACAGATTTGAAATAAAAATATAACACCTGCCAGGCAGCTTACACACAGTATAAACAAGGATTAACACCAGCAGTGAAGCAGCAAATACTAGTCTTAGCACACATGTTTAAATATCACTACCTGAATACATGAAAAATTTCTTCACATACTTTATATTTCAAATTGCTTTTGCATTCAGCAGCTACTCCTAAAATGAAAACAATACTGGATACAGGGGCAGTGAAGAGACTCAGTCCAGAAAGCAAATAGGTTAGATTAGATATTCCTAGTTTCTTATTGGTTTTAGATAGATTGTAGTTCTAGACAAGAAGAAATACAAGGATTCAATAATGTAAGTGATTATTTAAAATAATCTATTTAGCCATTTGACTCCAGAGTAGTGGGTTTCACAGTTGTTCCTGAAGCAATTACTGCTGTTGTTCTTGGGGTGGGGGTTAATATTCCTCAGAATGAACAAGTTATACATAAAGATTTTAAACTCATCTCTCTATTCATTTTAAAATCATCTCAGGCTCAGTAGCTTGTGATCCAAGATCAGATATGACTTCAGGACTGGATGGTCTCATTGCTGACTTAGCACTCAGTCCGCAGGCATATGGCAACAGATGATCACCATTAGGGGCGTTAATATAAGGTTAATTGTCTGGGTCAGGCCTCTGCTGGCAGGCACTGGCTACATACAGCTGTGTATACTATCATCAGCTATCATCAGCTGAACAGGAGCCGACTGAAACAATCTGTATTCTCTGCTCTGACTACCTGTCCTCCCCAGCACAGAAGGAAAACAAGCCAGTGAATGATTATTGCACTAAAGCAATAACCTTTGGTATTTGTATCCTCAATTGACAAGTCAAAGACTTTTTTTTGACAACTTGGTTTATAACATGTGATAAGGGATTTCAAGACATCATTCCCATAACTTCTGTCTCTTTCTGAACTGAGATCAATATATAGTACCCTTAGGGTTATCTTTCCCCCCTTCTCCCACTGGTGAGCAAACAGGAAGAAAAAGCATAACCTGAACAGATGGATCTGCTTGTGGACCACATGGTCCCTCTGTACTAAGGAGTGATTATTAGGCTTTAACTCTCTCTTACAAAGAAAAAAAAAATTGCAATGGAATTGGATTTAAGGAGTAGTGTTCAAGTACTAAACAAAGGAATAGATGAGAACTCAGGTCATTCTGTTGCCTACCCTCCTAAGGGCCATGGATATAAAGGCAGTCAGTCATCTGATGGCTGAATTTAGGAAAGAACACAGATATGTACAGTTCATCCACAGGTTTCAGGTGTTTTAATAGAATTGCTGGCTATTCCAAATATTCACTGCAACATGCCTTTCTTCTCATGTTTCTGGAACACTCACACAAAAGTATAATTGAGCAAAGTACCAGAATAGCCACCTTAAATATTACCTAGCAAGACGAGTTCAGGACAATCTTAATTCTGAATAGGGTTTCCTGACAGAAAGCATGAGGACAGATTATACTATTCAGGAGGAAAATGATGGGGGATCATCAGTGAAAGCAGGGAAGATAAAACAGAACCCATAAATGTAATGTTATTTTTTGTTTTGTTTTGTTGTGTTGTGTTTTGTTTTTCTATAAGTGGTGGAAAATCAGGAGTGAGCTTCCTAAACAATGATAATAGCTATCAATGTTGCATTCTTCTGAATAAAATATTCTGATAAAATCACTTGAGGTTAAATTAATTCTGTTAATTTATCATAGTCGATAGAGTTTTATTTTTATGTAGTCTGGTTTGTTAGAACCATGTAAGTAGACTGAACCCTACTGTCTTATTGAGAATAAGGATATTTTGAAGGCTAATATTATATATAGATTCTCTTTTCAAAATCTATCTTTCTAACATGCTGAGTTGTTTTGTTGTTGTTGTGTTGTTTTTTGTTTGTTTGTTTGTTTGTTTTCTGGGGGGAATGGGACAGATTGTATTGCTATTGTTTTAAGCTTTTATAAAATTTTATTTACTCAGTATTGAATGTTCTCAACTACACTTCAGTTGGAGGCTGAGTTTTATGTATATCTAGTCATTCCAGCAAAGAGATTAAGTTTAGAGGAAAAATATCTGTGACACTTTACTTTTCCCTTCTTTATTTCCAAATATTTTTGAGAAAGCATTAGCCTCTTTATGTCTGGCTTTTTATAAAATCTTTGATCTCTCCATGGTGTAGACAGAGCACTGACTTTTTTTGCTCCATGCAAGCCTGAGTAGTGTTGCTAAACATTTTAGTCATGCTTACATAAAATCTCCCAGAAAGTCTAACCTGAGACCCTCAAGTTCAGGTGATGCCTCTTCTCCCTGACCTCTTCTGCTAAACAAAGAAGAACGGGGGAGGGATCTCTTAAAGGAGTAATAACCACTTTCTCTGAGCCTAAGAGAAAAATGTACCTGATTATTTAAGTTATGAAATATGCACTGGCACATAAAACAATGTAGATAAATTTCTATAAGGATCCTGCATGTGTGTATACATATGTTGCCTGTAGCAATGGGAACTGAACTTCATTCCGTGAGGACAAATTTGTTAGAATTTATATGTAAACTAAACATATTAATGGGAATAAAACAAGCAGGGAAAAAAGAAGGAAAGGAGAAGGACAGTAACAGCAAGACAGATATTTGACTGCACACCTTAGGCAATAACTCACTGTTAAGTAAAAGGTACAAGTGATTTCAGTAATCCATGGAAGGCACCATTATCCATCCATCGTCAATTTGCTACAGGTACCACAGTAGACTAAAGAGTTAAACAGCTCCAAAACTAACAAAATCAGTCAAATTCCCACAGGGAGCATAATATTGTCCTTCTGTGTAAACAGTCCTCTTATTCCTTAGGTTATGAGCCAGGTGACTCTCATTAAGTCAATCATCATCAAGTGGGCTTGACCAGCAAGTAGAAAGGAGAAGGCAGTCTACCATTATGTAGGCATTGAGTCTAGACTGAGCTATTATCTTCAACACCCTGTAGCTCAAAACATAACTACTTAGATTGCTCAGATAATAACTGTGGCCAGCCAGCCATTTGCAGTGGCTATAGCTGCTGGCTTCAGAAGGCAGATAAATATATTAAATCTCTATTAGAGCATTCCATCATAAAGTGCACTCAGCTGCAATGTCCTGCCTTTTCTCTTAACAGCTCTAAAGAGATATATGAATGCCAGCCTGCACTGTGGCATGGATGGTATTGTCATTTCATTATTTGTAGCTGGACCATAATGGTATGTAATTTTTATCAGCTACTGAAAAAAGAACAATACAAATAAAGATAATCAGTATAATGCATAAGAATCATACTGCTTGTAGGACTACTGCTGAGGATAAAGGTATACTTTCATCGCTCTTCAACACTCTAGGATTTTTAATATCATGTCCTTTACATGGTGACCCTGTTTTATTTAGTATGACTCATTTAAACTGGACAAAAGCACAGAGTAAATCCATCCACATATTATCCTCCATGCTAATAGTTGGACCAGGGTTCTGCTCTGCATTTTGGTATCTTTACTCGGGCACTTTACTCGGCACCTGGCCTGATGACTGCAGATGGGTCCCTATCTTTTAGGGGAAAAAGGATCTTGGGCCAGGAGCTGGCAGGGCTCATTGAGAGGGCTTTAAACTAGGTAAGAAGGGGGATGGGGCTGAAGCAAGGATTGTTGGAGCTGTGCCAGGGGGAACAATAGCAAGGCCGGGAGACAAAGGAATGGCCCAGCTGAAGTGCATCTACACCAATGCACGCAGCATGGGTAACAAACAGGAGGAGCTGGAAGCCATCATGCAGCAGGCAGGCTATGACTTGGTTGCCATCATGGAAACGTGGTGGGACCAGTCTCATGACTGGAGTGCTGCAATGCCTGGCTATAAGCTCTTCAGAAGGGACAGGCAGCACAGAAGGGGTGGTGGTGTGGCTCTCTATATTAGAGAGTCTTTCAATGTTGTAGAACTCGAGGCTGGGAATGACAAGGTTGAGTCCCTTTGGGTTAGGATCGGCAGGGACAACAAGGCTAGTGTCCTGGCTGGGGTCTGTTATAGACCGCCGAACCAGGATGACGAGACGGATGAGGAGTTCTACAGGCAACTGACAGAAGCTGCAAAATTGCCAGCGCTTGTACTCGTGGGGTCTTCAACTTCCCTGACATATCCTGGAAGCACAACACAGCCCAGAGAAAGCAGTCTAGGAGGTTTCTGGAGAGCATGGAAGATAGCTTCCTGACGCAGCTGGTTAGTGAGCCTACCAGGGGTGGCGCCCCGCTAGACCTTCTCTTCACAGAGAAGGACTGTTGGAGGATGTGATTTTCAGGAACTGTCTTGGGCAGAGTGACCACGAAATGGTGGAGTTCACTATTCTTGGCGAGGCCAGGAAGGGGACCATTAAAATCACTGTATTGGACTTCCAGTGGGCTGACTTTGAGCTGCTCAGGACACTAGTTGGTGGAATCCCTTGGGAGGCGGTTCTGAAGGGTAGAGGGGTCCAGGAAGGCTGGGCGCTCTTCAAGAGGGAAATCTTAATGGCGCAAGAGCGGTCTGTCCCCATGTGCCCAAAGACAAGCCAGCGGGGAAGAAGACCAGCCTGGCTCAACAGAGAACTGTGGCTTGAGCTTAGGAGAAAAAAGAGAGTTTATAATCTTTGGAAAAGTGGGCAGGCCACTAGGGAGGACTATAAGGATGTTGCGAGGCAGTGCAGGGACAAAATTAGGAAGGCCAAAGCTCATCTGGAGCTCAATCTGGCTACTGCCCTTAAAGATAACAAAAAATGTTTTTATAAATGCATCAACAAAAAAAGGAGGACTAAGGAGAATCTCCATCCTTTATTGGATGTGGGGGGAAACTTAGTTACAAGAGATGAGGAAAAGACGGAGGTGCTCAATGCCTTCTTTGCCTCAGTCTTTAGCGGCAATACTGGTTGTTCTCTGGATACCCAGTACCCTGAGCTGGTGGAAGGGGATGGGGAGCAGGATGTGGCCCTCACTGTCCACGAAGAACTGGTTGGTGACCTGCTACGGCACTTGGATGTGCACAAGTCGATGGGGCCGGATGTGATCCACCCAAGGGTACTGAGAGAACTGGCAGAGGAGCTGGCCAAGCCACTATCCATCATTTATCAGCAGTCCTGGCTATTGGGGGAGGTCCCAGTTGACTGGTGGCTAGCAAACGTGACGCCCATCTACAAGAAGGGCCAGAGGGCAGACCCGGGAAACTACAGGCCTGTCAGTTTGACCTCAGTACCAGGGAAGCTCATGGAGCAGATTATCTTGAGAGTCATCATGCAGCACTTGCAGGGCAAGCAGGCAATCAGGCCCAGTCAGCATGGGTTTATGAAAGGCAGGTCCTGCTTGACGAACCTGATCTCCTTCTATGACAAAGTGAAGCGCTGGGTGGATGAGGGAAAGGCTGTGGATGTGGACTACCTTGACTTCAGCAAGGCTTTTGACACCGTCTCCCACAGCATCCTCTTCAAGAAACTGGCTTCTCTTGGCTTGGACTGCCACATGCTTCATTGGGTTAGAAACTGGCTAGATAGCCGGGCCCAAAGAGTCGTGGTAAATGGAGTCAGGTCCAGTTGGAGGCCGGTCACTAGTGGCGTTCCCCAGAGCTCGGTGCTGGGGCCGGTCCTCTTTAATATCTTCATCGATGATCTGGATGAGGGCATTGAGTGCACCCTCAGTAAGTTTGCAGATGACACCAAGCTAGGTGCATGTGTCGATCTGCTTGAGGGTAGGAAGGCTCTGCAGGAGGATCTGGATAGGCTGCACCGATGGTCTGAGGTCAACTGCATGAAATTTAACAAGGCCAAGTGCCGGGTCCTGCACCTGGGGTGCAATAACCCCAAGCAGAGCTACAGGCTGGGAGATGAGTGGTTGGAGAGATGCCAGGCAGAGAAGGACCTGGGAGTGATGTTTGATAGTCAGCTGAATATGAGCCAGCAGTGTGTTCAGGTGGCCAAGAAGGCCAACAGCAGCCTTGCCTGCATAAGAAACAGTGTGGCCAGCAGGGCTAGGGAGGTGATCGTCCCCCTGTACTCGGCTCTGGTGAGGCCGCACCTCGAGTACTGTGTTCAGTTTTGGGTCCCTCACTACAAGAAGGACATCGAGGTGCTTGAGAGAGTCCAGAGAAGGGCAACGAAGCTGGTGAGGGGCCTGGAGAACAAGTCCTATGAGGAGCGGCTGAGGGAGCTGGGCTTGTTCAGCCTGGAGAAGAGGAGGCTCAGGGGTGACCTTATTGCTCTCTCCAGATACCTTAAAGGAGGCTGTAGCGAGGTGGGGGTTGGTCTATTTTCCCACGTGCCTGGTGACACGACGAGGGGGAATGGGCTAAAGTTGCACCAGGGGAGTTTTAGGTTGGATATTAGGAAGAACTTTACTGAAAGGGTTGTTCGGCATTGGAGTGGACTGCCCAGGGAAGTGGTGGAGTCACCATCCCTGGAAGTCTTTAAAAGATGTTCAGATGTAGAGCTTAGGGATATGGTTTAGTGAGGACTGTTAGTGTTAGGTCAGAGGTGGGCCCGATGATCTTGAGGTCTCTTCCAACCTAGAAATTCTGTGATTCTGTGATTCTGTGATTCTGTGATCTTGCTTCTGAGTGGTATAGCAGTATGAGTGAACATTTCATTATCAGAGAGACTCATTTTTACCTTATATATCAGAATACAAATCTCTGGTGAAATATGGGAGTTTACTGTCCAAAATTCTTAGATTTTCATATCTCTATTCAAATCATGGGAATTAGAATCCTTGAGCCTTTGTAAACACAAAGTTGGTAAATCATAGCAAAGAATGATTAATAATCTGCTGGAATATAAACCCTTGAGGCAGTTTTCTTTTTTGAAAAGTACTTTTCCATGTGCCACTAATTTATATCTATGTCTTGTTAATAGTGAAAACCAATCACCCAGCATCATAGTTTCTGCCTTTGCCAAGATGATCGTCTGCAAAGATGAAGTGGAAAGGGAATTCTCTCGTAGCTGCTGTAAGAGTCAGGTCCCAGGACTGACAGGTCTTCACATAGTCTTATGTAAAAGCTACAGAGATGGGTTTTGTCACCACTCCTGTGCAAAAATGGGGAAATTCTAAACCCTTGTCTGTGTAGGGCCCATTGTTATCTGGTCAACATATAAGGAAAGACAAGTCGAACTGTCAGAATCTATATTTGTAACAGTATAATTAAATTAAAATATGTAAAATTACTCCAGATTTTTACAAACTTGTTAGAAAAGCAATGAAAATATGTAAATAAATATGTAAAGTTCTACTCAATGTTACATATATGAGAGTAACAATTGAAGTCCGTAACACTTCTAGTATACTTCAACTTTTACTTTTTTTTTTGGCAAAATAAAGCATGAACAAGGTTATGATCTTGCCCTGAGTCTGACATCTTGCAATCCCTGTACTTTCCTGAAGCATGTTTTGTTTCCAACAATGTATCAGTCCAAATTCCATGGGTTTAATTTTGTTTCATTTAAATTCTAATTTCAATATGCAAGAGCAACTCTTGGCATGTGGACAAAGAGGTCCATCTCCACCATAATTTTGTAAACCTCGGTAAATATTTCTTAATGGATCCATCTTAATAATGATTCGACATAGCAGTATAACAAAACAGATTTATCTCTCTTCAAACAAATTAGGGAGTTCCCGTGCACTCGAGTACCCGTCATGGGTACTTCTCTGGCTACCTGCAAGCACACAGACATGACTTTGTGCAGCTGAGGTTGAACACAGAGATAGACACACAGGCAAAAAATGTCAAGGTCCTTTACAACAGACATTTTTTTTAATCTATTTTCCAAGTAAAATCAAGTAAGTATTCATGTATTGCATGTAGTATCTTAATAATATAATAAAAACTCAGTACTATTCTTCTGTTGACTAATATTACTGCCTTTCAACTTTTTTCCTAATAAGTTTACACCTACAGACACACTTGTGTACACACATGCACACCCCTGAATCTCCAACAAAAATTTCAGTTCAAATCCTCTTTAAAACATTAGAGGCATCTTTCTCAGTCAATGAGAGAGTCTCAGTCTCTAGTCCACTTGTGGACTAAAACCTATGTAATCTGAAGTCCTGCAGAGTAGATTTGTCTTAGGTTATCAGAAGTGGGTGTGTGATGTTTGCCCAAGTGACTACAAAAGAGTCAATAGCTGGTTTTGTTTTGTTTTGTTTTTTTCAAGGTAAACTATAAGTAACCAGAATTGAAGAGCTGCTTTGCATAAAATTGTAGAGGGATTTATACTTTCAAAAATCAGTTTCATTTCTGGTACAAATGCACAGAAAGCCTCCCTTTATATCTTCTCATCTTCTTTTTCCACTTAAATATATATATATATATTTTTTTTTTTTAATAAAATACATATATAATCTCATTTAGTCCCCAAGATCCTGAGCTCAGAATATGGATTTTGCTCCACCTTCATGAAGAAAATTCTTTCAAAATGAAAATTGTATTTGAAAACATAATTTGCACAAGATTTCATATATGATGAATGATCAATATATGATCAATATGATCTTTTTTTTTTTTAAAAAAACTCCTTACCAGTTGAAAAGGGCTAATAGGAAAAATGCAATAGCAAAATCACAGTCCATTCTGTTTGAAGAAATTATTTTCAATTTTAATAAAATCCTACACTTTTTTTTTTTTTTTTCCTGAAAAAAAATCAAACCAGAAGAGAAGGAATAAGTCTAGTTTTAAATGATGGATGTGGAGACACTAACTATTGGGTAGTTCTACAATTTTCAAAGTTTGACACAGTAGCAATATAGTGATAGATATTTTAGATATGTAGGCAAACTGCTAGATAGATACAGGTTTAGAAAGAAGCAGTTTAAACTATTTCTCTGAATTTATTACTTCTGGCAAAAACAATACTTATGCTGAGTCCTTAGAAGCAGGCAGCATGTGGGTACAGTTTGACTTTCCAGATCAGGCAGATTAAAAACATAATATTTTCTACACAGTTAATGCTGAGATGATGGCAATTACTTAGCAAACTCTAACTCCTGAAACCATTGGTTGTTTTTTTTGTCTTTTTGACAGAATAAGGGAAAGATACGTCCAGTATGGAAAATCTGGCAGGGAGCTAGCTGGCAAGTTTTCAAGATAGTGTGCAATTAGGAAGAAAAAAAAATAAATTTGAATGTTGAGTTAGGTTTTATTTTATTTATTTATTTTTCCAACCAGACCAGTCTTCAAGCATCAACCAGCAGAAAAATTGAGTTTTAATAGAATAAAATCTCTATTGCTCATTTCTATGTGTTGATGGTGACTTGAAAGACCCTGAAGTACTCTTAATGAATTCAGTGACAGCTTCCTTGTTAATATCAAGTAAAGCAAGGAGAGTTGGGTTAAGGTTTGTGGACCTAGAATTAGAAGTCAAAAGTACAACTTTTCAGTTAACTGCCATTCAGAAATACTGAGTATCTCTTAGCTGCATCTGTGGTCTTACTTTAAAAAAAAAAAAAATATTCCTGAGCATGCAGCACTCAGACAGAAAGACTAATAATAGTATACAGTCTTCCCTGCAATCTGTACTAAGTGTTACCATATCACCAGGGTAAAAATATACTTCTTTGGTTAAACTAGAGTCAAACATTAAAGAGCCTTAAAAAATTAATTCCCAGGTAAAACAATATGTAAAGAGAAAAAGATGAATGTGAAAAATATGTAGATAACAAAAATAAAATTATATGAGATGATTGGAATCAGTTGGTTTGTCTGTGGTTGGGGTACCTGTGGAAGTTCCCATGGATATGCCCAGGACAGGTAAATGTTCCAAGAATTTCTAAGACATATTCCCACATTAAAACTTAATTAGCTCATAGTTTGGCATAAAGAGTTTTTCTTATCATGCCTAGTCCAACAACACTTCAGATAGATAGACTATGAGGATAAACTGCAGAATGAGACTCAGCTGGTTTAGAAGTAGTTTTAATCTGTTTTTCTGTGCTGCGAACCTGCCTCCTTCCTAGTCTTTGAGTGTTTCTGGAATTAAGGTAAATGTAGGAAAAAAAAATACACAGTACATCTAATCAGGGTGGATATATTCAGGAATAATTAGGCTTGTACTATGAGGGTACCAGGGCAGGGCATTACACGCAAAATGCTATGAATGTTATGTCAATTCATAATCTGGACTAAAATGACAGGAGGCCTCAGAAGAATTTCTATATTGAATTTACTAAACCTTGGTAACATAAAGGTGAACAATACACCTTTTGTTTTATCACAAGCCTTGAAAATTTTAGTGAGGATTCTGTCCGTATACACTTTAATACACTTGTACATGAGTCTCAACACGCATTTATTTTAATAAGGATGGATTTCTGGACCTGTAGAAAGGTTATAGAAAAACTTGAAAACATAACCTGAGTGCGCTCTACTGCTTTTAGAATAATGATTTTAGAAAATTATGCATAAGGAACCAAAATATATTTTTGAAGATTTCTTGATTCTGAGAGCCTTACCTACAGTTTTAGATTCTTGCAGATAGCAACATTATCATAGTAATTTTTTCCAATGTACTATATGTCAAAATACTTCCAGTAAGGGAAAGTGATTTTAAAACACTTAAAAATAATTATTTTTATCATACTCATACAATTTAGGCATCATATGAAGTGGGAACTCAAACAATATTACATGGAAAAAATATATTTCTTGAGCACCTAAGCAGTTCTTCTGTTATACCCATGAAAAAGACATGATGTAAAACAAAAAATGTAATATAGATAAAGAAATGAGCACCCTTAATAGGAGGCCAAGTGCTGCTCATCAAAGATTGATTACTGGATATGAGTGAAAAAGTCTCCCTGCTCCAGAATTTATTCCATAAAACTAATAATATTTTTATACAGACACAAGCTTGAGACTTAAGAATGAGGGAGCTAGAAATCTCTGTGGACTGGAGAGAGGTTATCCCACAATGTTCAAGAGCAGGTAAGTATGAGCAGTTCTGAATCAAACAAAAGATCTTCAGCCTGAGTTTCCCTCATTACAGTTAAATGCTCTGTTCACCAGCTTTATTCCTCTGTGGCAGAAAATGTCAGGTATTCTCTAAGTAACTGAACAAAGATGTTGGGCCAGAAAATTAGAGGTAATTCATTGGTCCAGTGATTAAGATATTCAATTTGGGTAGTGAATATCCTAGTTCATATTATGGCTCAGCCAGTTAGTGAAACCACTGAATGTGGAGCTCTGAAACAAGCAAATGAGGCAGAAGACGGCAAAGATTTCTGAACTCCTTGAAAGGTAAGCAACACCCTCCATACCAGCTTGGTGAGGTCAGTGATGAAGAGACAGCAGCAGAACAATACAGGCTTAATGCTTGTATATGGGAGACCAAGGTTGAAAGCTCCATTTTTAATCTGAAGTCAAAAAGAAGAGTAACCCATTTTCCTAAGAGGTATATTTTTCCCCTCAGTTACTTTAAGATGACGTTCTCTGTCATCTTAGAAAGTGTTCTTAAGCTTTCATTTGTGCTTACTGCTATTTTAGTAATAGGTAGTAATGGTAATAGAAGGATGGTTGGACTAGATGATCTTGTGGGTCCTTTCCAACCTTGTGTTTCTATGATTCTATGATCTTAAATCTGTTATGACCAATGCCCCATAAATAGCTGTGATTTAAATGACTATTTATGAGTATTTTCATACTTCAAGATGATCCTCTTTTCAGATGTATGTCCAAACACCTCCATTTTGATTAAAAGCAGAAGCTTATAGAAGTTATAGGGAAGATGGCAAATTTGAATGCACTAACTTTTTTTTTTTTTTTCCTCATTATTCAATGAATAA
The DNA here is from genome assembly GCF_963932015.1 of Anas acuta. Classification (NCBI taxonomy): domain Eukaryota; kingdom Metazoa; phylum Chordata; class Aves; order Anseriformes; family Anatidae; genus Anas; species Anas acuta. Next base: position 12,214,659 of record NC_089017.1, read on the forward strand.
TAGCATAAATTCAAAAGTATATGTGAAAGCATTTGGAAAAAAAAAAAAAGCCCATTCATTACACACGTGGGGAGGACTGGTATTCAAGTTTGAGTCTGAACATGAGCATCCTAGTAAGAAAGAAGGAAAAAATAATCATACCACTTAATCGACAGAAGTGCTTATGCAAGCACATCCAGACTATAATGATAGTGCACTTTGAGGCCAGTCATGGAAATGTCCAGATCACATTACTGTCAAAGTCAATAGTACAACTGTGGATAGATCTAAACATAATGCAACACAGCAATCCAATAGACTTTTAAAAATGAATAAGGACATGGCCATAAGATGGTCATATCTTGTTACTCCAGATCTCTTAAAAATAAATTATAGCATAAAAATTGGATAAACTATGAAATGTTCATATAGTTAGCCCATTTTCCCATTTACAAGCTCCTCCTAATTGCTAATGCAAAAATTCTGAAGGGTGAAGCAGATATACATACGTACATACATATATATATATATACATTTATACATAAATGTACATTTTAATGTATGTGTGTATGTGTATATATGCGTATATATGTGTATATATGTGTATATATATTTTGAATTTTTTGGTAACAGAGACCAGAACCAAGCACTGAGTTTCAGAGGAGGAGCAAGGGGTTTGGTGATTGGAACAGCTGGATTCATCTGAGTAGCCCAAAGTAACCCAGAAGCAACAAGAACAAGCGGTCATAGGAATCAGAACTGACCCCTCAGTCATAACATAAGCAAACATCAGTGACCGTGGGGAAGATTGCTTCTTTTCTTGCCTAGACAGGGTTTTATTAACTTGGAACAGAACATTAATATATGTATTTAGGTTTGGGAACCTGTGAATGGAACAATGGGTTGGGTCAGAGAGCATGTAAACATTGTACTATTATTGTGGCATCTATATCGTATTAGTACTGATGAATCAGAGTGATAATATGATATGATATCATCAAATAATATGATGATAAGTGCTAACTTCTGCTGCTCCATAAAGAAAAGGTTAACATGGCTCTGTCTTGGGACCTACATCTAGCTACATTGTCTGGTCACAATAGAAAATATATGTGGCCAAATTTTGTTTTTCATAGTTCAGTTTAATCTTTTGCCTGAGTATTTGTTTCTTCTTCTAAACGCAAAGTAAAATAGTTTCAATGGGAGGGGCTAAGAATTCCTTTGTACTTATCATTATAGCCTCTACATATAGTGGTGATTTTTGTTTTTTATTTTTCCTGGAGATGGAAAATGCAAGCTGGAATTTCCTGAGGAGAAAGAAGTAACTGAACACAGGACTTCCCAGCCAATGTTTTTGCTTTAGACACTGAATTATTGCAGAAGAGTAAGACGGCTTTCTTTTTGTTGTGTAACTTGGAAGGAATATGATAGACATCCTTGCATTTTGTACAGAAACAAGTGATGGAGAAGGTTGAAGCACAGACTGAACCTCTTAGCTCCCCAGGTCCCTAAGGAAAGCAAAAAGCAATTTGTTTGTTTTGATGAAACACAGTACAAAACAAAAGGTATGCTTCTTAACACTATTAGTTTGACTGGCATATCTAATGCAATATGATGTGGACACCATCAGAATATCAGAAGCAATATATGATGTTAAATTTAACTGCTACTTGAATCAATACAACCATTTCAAACTCAAGGTTCCAAGCTAAAAATTTAAATATCCATTAAAACAACAACAAACATAAATAATATTTAAATAAATATTATGATGATGCTATAAAACAATGTTTGATGAGATAGATGCCACAGGCCATGAATTCCAAACCAGACAGTGTTCTGTAATTCTGTAAAACATCTCTTTGATGGCTGCTAGGCCATTTCAATCATAAATGGAAAGCTCTTTTTTTTTTTTTTTTTTTTTTTAAACCTGAAAGTAGCTGGTAACATTTTACAGTAACTTTATACTCTCCTGCCCTTACTTGGAAGTGAAACACAATGCGGTTCCATTCAGTGGTGATCAGCTTTGATTAATGTTGCATCTTTGCTGAAGAGTTTGAACTGGTTTCTACTTTCAAACTCTTAGCAAGTATAATGAAGCTGTTTTATCTGCTTATTGTTAATTCATACTGCAAAAACTTCTCAGTGACTTAAATATTCTCTCCACCATATTTGAAAAGTTCTGGCAGTCAGATGAAGTCTCTGGTGACTAGAAAAAGGGAAACACCACTCCCATTTTAAAAACGGTAGAAAGGAGGATCCAGGGAACTACAGACCAGTGAGTTTCACCTTGGTGCATTGTAATATCATGGAACAGATCCTCCTGGAAGTAATGTCAAGGCACATGCAAGACAAAGAGGTGTTTCAAGACAGCCAGCATGTCATCACTCAGGGCAAAGTGTGCCTGACCAATCTGGTGTCCTTCTATGATGGAGTGACTGGATTGCATCAGCTGACAAGGAAAGACCAACCAGTGTCATCTACCTGGATTTCTGTAAGGCCTTTGACACTGTTCCACATGACATTCTGGTCTCCAGATTGGAGATACCATCCAGATTGGTGGACCATCTGGTGGATAAGGAATTGACTTGAAGGTCACACCCAGAATGGCTGTAAATGGCTCTATATCCAGGTGGAGGCTGGTGACAAGTGGTGTCCCTGAGGTAAGTACTGTTTAATACCTTTACCAACAACATAGACAGCAGGGTTGAGTACACCCTCAGGAAGTCAGGAAGTATGCAGATGACACCAAGCTGAGTGCTGCAGTCAATACAGCAGAAGAAAGGGATGCCATCCAAAGGGATCTGGACAAGCTTGAGAAGTGGGCCTATATGAACCTGATGAGGTCCAAACACAAGGTGCTGCACCTGCATGGGGGCAATCCCAGACATGAATACATTTAGAGCAGCCCGACAGAGGACTTTGGAGTTCTAATGAACAAAAAGCTAAATATGAGACAACAGTGAGCACTTGTAGCCCAGAAGGCCAACTGCATCCTGGGCAGCATTGATAGAGGAGTGAACAGCAGGTAGAGGGAGGTGCCCTCCTCTGCTCTGCCCTTGTGAGGCCTCACTTAGAGTACTGTGTCCAGTTTTAGGGCCCCCAGCACAAGCTGATCTTTTAGAAAGGGTCCAGAACAGGGCCACAAAGATGATCAGAGGGCTGGAGCACCTCTCCTTTGAAGAAAGGGTGAGAGAGATGGGGTGTTCAGCCTGAACAAGAGAACGCTCTGGAGTGACCTCATCACAGGTTTTCTGTACTTAAAGGGAAAGATGAAGAGCAACATTTTGCTCAGTTGGATAAAAACAGGGCAGGGGGGATCATTTTAAACTGAAAGAATGGCAATTTAGATTAGATGTTAGGAGAAAATTCTTCACTCAAGGGTGGTGAGGCACGAGAACAGGTTGTCCAGGTAAGTGGTAGGTGCCACATCCCTGTAATGTTCAAGATCAGGTTGGATGATGCCCTGTGCCACTTTATCTGTCGGGTGGCCACAGAAGGGATGGGACTAGATGATCTTTGAGGTCCTTTCCAACCCAAGCCATTCTATGATTCTGTCATTCTCACGATGAATCCAGAAATGGGTCTGTGTTTGCAATGTCATTATATTTTATTTTATTTTTAGATCAAGATGTTCAGAAATTTTGTTAGAGGGTGTTCACAGATGTAATTGGGTAACAGGTCTTTCTAGCTGGGACATCAAAGTTTTACCACAATGAATATCAGTCACACCATTTGTTTGTGTGTCAGTGGTTAGATAAGTTGTTGGCAAGACTCAGCCATGCTAGGTAAATAGGCCTTCCATTTCATCAAGTAGCAAGCTTGTAAGTGAATGATCTCTATTTCAAGATTTTCAGAAAATAACAAAATTATCTTCAGAATATGTCTGAACTAACTGGCACACATCATGTTATTAAAAATAATTTTGTTGCTTAAGAGTACATGCTTAGATTTGCCTAAAAGCTTTTCAAAAGATGTTAATATTGGCTCTCTTGTTCATATAGGAGTTGAACTAATAAAAACATAATGAAGTTCCTTAGTGACTACTTGTTCATTTATATTACCCTCCGTATTTTCAAAAATTGTTTATTATTACTTATTGTGAAAACCTGAGACTCTGAATAACTCTGAAGAAGACTAAATAAATAAATTCATGGTCTCTTGTTTAGAAAGCTAATTATTTAGAAAGCTAATTACTTTCTTTTTATAACGATTAATAGGCATTTTACTCAAAAGTATATGGTATAGATATATTATTTTAATAATTTTTCATACAAATCAAAATACCAAGGTTTCAGAATGAAAAATATGTTCAATGAATATCCTTTTAAGAGACTTGAATGATTTAATTTCTAGAGATAAACAATGGTCAAATACATAACATCACTATCAGCAGAAAGGACAGTACATGTCATCATGCTAGATGACATAGTTGCTCCATAGGCTCAGATATAGCTCAGTGTGCTGTGAAGATAGGCTGCATGTGGCCATATGTCTGTAGTATCACAGAATCACAGAATCATCTAGGTTGGAAGAGACCTCCAAGATCACCTAGTCCAACCTCTGACCTAATGCTAACAAGTCCTCCACTCAACCACATCACTAAGCTCTACATCTAAAATTCTTTTAAAGACCTCCAGGGATGGTGACTCAACCACTTCCCTGGGCAGCCTATTCTAATGCCTAATAACCATTTCAGTAAAGACATTCTTCCTAATATCCAACCTAAAACTCCCCTGGTGCAACTTTAGCCCATTCCCCCTCATCCTGTCACTAAGCACGTAGGAGAACAGACCAACACCCACCTTGCTGCAGCCTCCTTTAAGGTACCTATAGAGAGCAATAAGGTCACCCCTGAGCCTCCTCTTCTCTAGGCTGAACAATCCCAGCTCCCTGAGCCACTCCTCATAAGACTTGTTCTCCAAACCCCTCACCAGCTTTATTGCCCTTTTCTGGATTTGCTCGAGCACCTCCATGTCCTTCTTGTAGTGAGGGACCCAAAACTGAACACAGTACTCAAGGTGCGGCCTCACCAGAGCCGAGTACAGGGGGACAATCTCTTCCCTAGCCCTGCTGGCCACACCATTTCTTATGCAAGACAGGATGCTGTTGGCCTTCTTGGCCACCTGAACACACTGCTGGCTCATATTCAGCTGACTATCAAGCAATACTCCCAGGTCCTTCTCCGCCAAGCAGCTTTCTAACCACTCCTCTCCCAGCCTGTAGCACTGCTTGGGGTTGTTGCACCCCAGGTGCAGGACCCGGCACTTGGCCTTGTTGAACTTCATGCAGTTGACCTCAGCCCATCGGTGCAGCCTATCCAGATCCTCCTGCAGAGCCTTCCTACCCTTGAGCAAAACAACACATGCACCTAACATGGTGTTGTCTGCAACCTATTGAGTGTGCTCTCGATTCCCTCATCCAGATCATCAATAAAGATATTAAAGAGAACTGGCCCTAGTACTGAGCCCTGGGGGACTCCACTGGTGACCGGCCTCCAACTGGATTTAACTCCATTCACCACAGCTTTCTGGGCCTGGCTACTCAGCCAGTTTCTAACCTAATGAAGTATACACCAGTCCAAGCCAAGAGCAGCCAGTTTCTTGAGGAGAATGTTGTAGGAAATGGTGTTAAAAGCCTTACTGAAGTCAAGGTACACCACATCCATAGCCCTTCCCTCATCCACCAAGCACATCACTTTGTCATAGAAGGAGATCAGGTTTGTCAAGCAAGACTTGCCTTTCATAAACCCATGCAGACTGGGTCTGATCACCTGCTTGCTGCTTGCCCTGCAATTGCTGTGTGATGACAGTCAAGATAATCTGCTCCATGATTTTCCCTGGCAAGAAAAGAAAGCTCCATAAGGACTCTATTCGATCCAAAAGATTGGTGCAGGAAAGTCATTTATTTCCTCTGTGATCCTTCTTTTTTGAAAACATTGGACCCCGTGAACTCATTAAGGTTTAAAACAAACAAACAAATAAACAAAAAACTCTGTATACTAGAAATACAATATTATCTAGTTCTATTCCATTTTTCTTGATGTTAGAAAGTTCAAAGACCTGCTTGAAAATAGTTAGATCTCCAATATCATGTTTAATTTACTGGCTTTTCAGATCTTCACAAAACTCTCTAGGGAAAAAGCATTATAATACTCACCTTATTTCTAATAGACTTCAAATTTCCTGTTGCAAAATAAAAATTATCAGTAGTATTAGATGCTATGAACTGTTGGAATTCAAAAAATATCCTCTTGTTGTTGCTTCACCTCACATTTTTTAAAACTAAAGTAAAATATGAGGCAACAATATGGGTCAAGGTAAACTCAAAACCAATTAAAATAATATTGCATTGACATATGATTGCAAGTAGTTGTTTAAACCTATTGTGTTAAGGTTACAGAGTTTGTAACAAATGGCATGCTGAGTGCTTCCCTGTTGCTTATGAAGTTAGAAAGGCATTCCCTATAGCTGCATATATTCTATCAAGCCCCTTAAAGAATAGTACACATCTCCAGTTTAATATAAACAAGGGCCCTTCAACAGCAACATATAAAATACCTAGCTCTCTTATTGTTGAACTAACAGATAAGATGAATTCAAATGTTTTGGCAAAGATTTCTAGGTTCACAAACAGAAACATGTTTCCAAAATAAAATTAGTCATTTGCAACAATTGTACTAAACAGGAAAAAAAATGGAGTAATTGTTCAAAAGACAGACTTTTCTGTTGAGTAATCAACAAGCATAGGGCATAATAATAATACTCAAAGAGTTTTGAATTTCATTTTTCTGTCTGGACTTGCTTTTGGAAGGTTTGGCGCTTCCAGGCAACTGTGTTGACTTGAGCCACACTATCCTGACTTTGCACCTTTGACTTGATGACAGGTATATTTAAAGAGACCCCTGGAATTGAAACCTTTAGTAACTGTTGCAGGTGAGTTTCTGTTACAGGCCTGGGTAGGGCTGTGCCCTCAAACACTTTGAAGTTCATACAGACCACCACCACCAATAAATAAATAAATAAATAAATAAATAAATAAATATAATAATAATAATAATAATAATAATAATAATAATAATAATAATAATAATAATAATAATAATAATAATAATAATTCTGATATGTTCTTATCCCAGTGTATAAGCCCTAAAGGGAAATCTTGTTACTGTATACTTCAAAACTGAAGAATTGAAGATAACCTTCCCTGTGTAAATGAAAATAGCTCTTGATGAACATGCATGGAGTTATATCAAGGGATGAATCTGACCCATGGATTTCAAAAGTCTGTTATACATTTGAGCTGCTGCTAACATTTTTAATGAAGAAACATGAATTGCCTTCCTGACAAAACCGGATCATGCTAAAAAGAAACATTTAAATTTTGACAGTTCCCAATCCAAATTGCTTGCCAATATATGTGTGAAGACCAGATTTTTAAGCCTGGATATTCAGAACCTGATGCAAACCTTGATAAAAAGAAAGTTTTGTCTTTAATTATTTTTGAAAATGTTTTGCTCATTAACAACTGTTTCTCAAACTTTGTTTCTAAAAGCCTCACAAAACTATAAATGACTATATTTACATTTTGGACAAATGGTTATGACAGTTCTGAAGTGACCCTTTTAAGGAGATTCTCAGTTTAGTTTATATTTTTGCCATAACAATAGCATAGATGTGTCTGTTAGTCTCAGTCAGGAACCAACAGAACTCCTCCAAGTGATTAATTCTCCTAAACACTCAATGTATGCAGGTAGCTAAAGAAAAAATGTTATAGAAAACCACTAAAACAAATATTCATGGAGTGCAGAGACTACATGAAGGATAGACCTAAAAAGTATCCTTGACAACCTGAATTGAAAGGGAGTGGAAGGGAGGCTTGAGTTGAGTTTTGAATTTTCTTAAGTAATGCTATTCTAGGGAAAATATTTCAAGCTTTCAGCTTTTCTCTGTTTAACTTCAGTTCTGTGCTGTGGCCTCCAAAACACCTTTTTCCCTTATGCAAAAACTCAAGCCACCACAGTCTTCAACTTCTAAAGTCTTTGAGTTGGTAGTTAGCTTCAAGTATCTTTATTAACTTTTCTGCTTGTAAAATCTCTGTGCATTTAATGATTATACTATACTATATACTATATACTATATACTATATACTATATACTATATACTATATACTATATACTATATACTATATACTATATACTATACTTATACTATAAAGTGATTTTAGGCAAGCCTGAATATGTTGTGAAGACCTGTCTCTGATGAATCATTGTTTCATGGAAATCTGCTGTCTGTCTCACTCTGATTCTCTTTGCCTTTTTGGTCTTCATTACATTCTACATAAAATAAATAAACAAACAAACAAACAAACAAATGTTCCACAAAAAAACTAAGGTTATATGGCATGCTAACATCTGATAATTTTTGTAAATTTAATGTGTCTTTATTTAGTGGGTAGACATCTCACTGAAAGTTGACTTACATACTTCATTTCAGTTCTTGTGCCAACATAGTACCATAGTGTCTGAAAAGAAAAAAGATCTCTCTCTTTCCCCTCCACCCCCCCCCCCCTTTTTTTTTTCTAATATATTACAAGAAATAATAATAAATGTTTCTACAACTCTGTGCTGAGTGGCTTCTGAGACTGTGTGAAGTGGAGAACTCCTGGAGAGCACAGGAGTTCTAGAGCTTAATGACCAAAATATAATTCCTCTGATTATCCCTCTATCCTGTTACATTTTTTGCAGACCATTTCAGCTTCCAAAGCACTAGCAGAATATATACTGAATATGTGAGTCTTCAAGATTAATACAGGCAGGATGCTTCAAATATAGAGGAATGTGCAGGATTTCAGATCCTCATTGGTGAAAAACAAGAGGCTGACATTGAACAGATCAGGAAAAACAAACATCATCCTGGACTAGATTTTCTCGAAGGAGTGTTTGTTTTCAGTGTAGTTGGATGAATATTGCACAGGAAGGTAACTAGCAGAAGCAGCACAATTTTGCAGTGTGAAGTATGAATTAAACATCTACACTCAAAACTCAGGGACCTGCAGTGGATGGACACCTCTTTGTGGACAGAACTAAAAGAGACAAATTTGTGTGGTCTTCACAGCCTGCACCTCACCTATGGAGACACCTTAAAAATCCTGGCTGAAAGTCAAGGATGGCTATGGTAGTTTTGTTAGTGAAGCATAGTGCCCACGCTGAAACTACACTGTAGCACAGCATATCAATCACAGAATCATAAAAAGATTGATGTTGAAAGGGACCTCCTGGAGTCATTTGATCCAACCCACTGATCAAGAAGGAACACCCAGAGTAGGTTGTCCAGAACTATGTCCAGGCAGCTTTTGAAAACCTCCAAAGAGGGATTCCACAGCCTCTCTCTGGGTAATGTGGGTCAGTGCTTCATCATCCAAACAGTACAGTGCTTCCTGATGTTTAGATGGATCTTGAGAACTTCCTCACTTCTTGCAGATCAAGTGTGGTTTCCCTGCTTCTAGACCAAAGTGTGCTGAAAAGTCCATTCCCTTCAGAGTGAAAAATAACATTGCTATCTCATGGTAAAAAATGGCAAAATGACCTGTTGAGGCAGATGTGACAGCCATTAAAAATAAAACATTTAGACCTTGCTAACCTAATATGTTTACATCACAGAGGAGAAAATAGTAGGAAAAAGGCAAATATGTAATGACAGTTCTCTGGGTTTCTCTTTGTGCCTTTAGCAGGTTTTGATTTAGTGTTTCTATCAAAAAGGTATTAGTGCCGTGACTCTTGAAAAATAATCACATGGCCTTTCATGACACCTCACACTGAACTGTACACCAAAATTAACGCACTGCTATCTGTTTCATGACCTCCACCTCAGTTCAGCAAATGTTGAGAGCAGTCAAATCAAATCTGTGTGGATTACCTTAGTAGATGCAATGACATCAGTCAGAGAATATGGAAGGGTCCCACTCCACAAGCATCCTCCCAGCGTCTGGGCTGTTTAAGGGGATGAAAGTCATTTTCTTCTGAGAGTTCCCACTGATGCCAATGTGACTCTTCACCCATTCTAGAGGACTTAACATCCCTAAAGATTTTTCACTGTCTTGGAGGACTATGAGTAATACTTGCTGCTTGTTGTGTTTTGAACATCCTTCAAGATGTTGTAATTCCCCTGTTGAAGAGAGTCAAGGATGAACTGTGCTCATACTTCAAACCTTTGAGGTACTTATAAAGTACTGTGGGAAGAACTAATCACGTTCAGAACACATATCCTTCAAATGTGTTGTAAAAAAAGGATTTGATCATTCATGCATCCATTTTATCTAACTTCCTGTAAATATTTAAGCAGATTATTATTATTATTATTATTATTATTATTATTATTATTATTATTATTATTATTATTATTATTATTATTATTATTATTACCTGCAAGGTAATAAAGTGTATTTGTCAGTAAAATTATAAATTCTGTAATACAATAAGACTGAACATTTCATTGACTGGTGAAAGAATGATATCAATGAATAAAAACACTTATTTCCTTATATATTTTTCAGCAAATATCATTGAGCTTGCTAAAACAGATATCATAAAGCTTCAGCAAGATAATGAATATTGGGATTTCTGTGAGTACAAAGTTAAAAACCATCACAAATTAATGTCCTTTGTCCTTATTCCAAGAAACCATATGACTGCAGTCACATTTTTGTTTTAAATGTCCTGTGTTTCAAAAGAACTATGTAGGTCTTCATTTTTGCCATCAGCTGCTTTGGTGAGAAATTTTGCTCTTATAGGCAATGTGGAGGAAAAAACAGGAAGAACAATGGCAATACATGAGTATATAATATGTAAGTGATGGGTGTTACACTTTAGTATACTGAAGAGAAAGGGATGGAAACAGTTTTGACACTGCAGGGAGATCCCATTGACCTTACTACTGTCCCTAATAACGTTCCATAGGAAAAGCTATGGTCCTGCCTGTAATGCTTGATATAAAGTTGCTAGCATTCAGATCTATGCTAAATGTTCATTTAAGTGCCCATATGCACTCTTTCTCTGACAGCCAGATCTCAAAAGTGATTTACTCTCATATAAAAGGTGTATATCAATATATTTATGGGAATTCTGGTACAAAAGGATACAAATGTCCATGTATTAGCAATTAAAACTCTTAGGTGCACTATGACTTAAGGAAATGACTCAGAGATTAACAGATAATCTGACCATGATGTCCAGCAAAACAACATGGACTACTGGGGTGACAGCTGTTCCAAGATGCTGCATCCACAGTGATTGCATTAAGATGGATTCAGATCATATCTTAGACACCCACTTTCAAAGGAGGATTAATAATCTATGACAAAACAACATGTTATTTACACCAGGAAAAGAAAAAAAATAAAATACAATACAGATTTATGGCAATTTGACCTGATGTAACTCCAGTTAATCTACTGCAAATATACATTAAAAAAAAAAAAAATCTAACCTCTCTTCACACTAAAAATTCATATTCTGTGGCCTATCACAATAAACTATTCAAATCCAACAGGAATAATCTACAGTTGATTAATTCTTAAATTTGCTTTTATACTAGATTTAATTGGATTTTGGAACTCTGTGATATATTTGTCTTTGATTTGCAGAAGAAGGAGCAAGAAATGTGTCAAAGCACTCAAGGAATGAGAGACAAATATTTGAGAGAGGCTAGCTAATTCCTCCCTAAATCCAAAAGACTATTTTTTCAGAAGTTCCCCTCATACAGCTGTGCCTCCTTTCACTGACTTTTTGTTTGATTTGGACTTCTGCAGAGGGAATAGACATGCAGGCTACTTGCAGCAACCCACTGTAAAAGACTTCACCTGAACCTCTGCCTGCACTTATGACGCAGCAGTACAGCCTCACATCTTTTTCTGCACACTGGCAGGGATTGACAGCTTCAACACAACACCGTAGCTAGCATCCAGTTTGTGCTCCTTCCCCCCTCTTAACCCATTAAAAAAAAAAAAAAAAAAAAAAAAGCAATACTAGGAAAAAGCACTCATTCCCAGAGGACCTTATTATAAGATTAAGATTCAGGTATTACTTTATGGTTCTGCTACATGTTCTCAGTTTAAGAAATACTGAAAATTTTATTTTCTGTTGGGAATGAGCTAAAAATCCTCCTTTCTGTGGAAAAATGCAAATAAAACCTCAACTTTGTTCCCAGTTCTTCCTTCTTTCTCTTCCTCCTTTGCATACTTGGGTGGTGCTGAACTTTGATAACAATCAAGACAAATGTTAATTCTGCTCCTTATTATCTTTTTTCCTTTCCTTTGACTGAAAGGTCTCCGAAGATCTCAACAGTCTGAGAACAGTAAATGCAAATGAGATTTGACAAAATAAAAAGAAAGGATACCAGAATTGTCAATCACAGAGAATTTCAATTTCTGAACATGAAAGTGCCCAATTTATACTTTTCTCTTAGAATATACTTTCATTATTTTCCATTGTTTCAACAGAATAAAATAGGAACAACTGCATTGAGAATACAATACACCAGGTTCATCCCTAGGTGATAGCTTCTGGCTTCATCTACCAAATTTAATCCAGTTCCTTTACTGAACCTGTTCAGAAAATTGTTACAGTGTTATCTTTGAATCATCTAACAATGTGATAGTCCAGCTGAAGGTTTTAGCACTATTTCTAAAGAAAAAGTATTACTCATTTAAAATGCAAGTGTCAAGAAATAGAACTATACTTTTAATTATTTTTGTAAATATTGAATGCATAGCCACAGTTTGCTTTTAACTCCATAGCTTGTAAATGAGCATTGAACTTCCAGACCAGACCTTTTGCTGTCTATTCATTACTTCTGCTCTACAATACTTTTCTGTTCCTGTCTGTGCAATTTCCTTTTATTAATGCACAAACAAAACATGATGAATTAAACATGCTATTGCATGTAGTTTTTGGCAAGCATCAAAGATGAGGTAATTGAAGATGGTTATTATTTCCAGCTGTACAGTGCAAGCACATAGTGACATTTAAATAATATGAGAGAAAGTAAAATAGGTGGTTTGGTTTTAACAACACTGTCCTCTAGGAATCCCAACTCACTAATTTCTACTAATTATTTCAGATGATATCATTGCCATACAAAGCTGCACCTCAGATTATTTAAATAATTTCTGATAGGGAAAGAAAAAATGGAAAATACAGTAATAACTAGATATCATATTATAGCTAGATGCTAGAACAAGTCTATACAAGTTATGTATAGATTTCTATCCAGGACACAAAGAATCACTTCTAGCATAAATAAAGTTTCTTATTCTTTGTTAAATAATAGGTTAATTGTAAGAAAATATCTTTATTTATTATTCTGAAATCTTCTATAAGACCTTGATGTTTTTTCTTTTCCCAATATTTTATTTAGTAAAAAAGAGAAGTTAAGGTTTCCCACATATTTTTCTACCTGGTTCAAGACAATTTCCAATAAGAAACCATTGTTTCTATCTTGGTCTGTTGTCTGGCAATTTTCTGCATGTTACATTTTATTTCATACATTTTTTTTTTCTCTCAGTAATTTTATTTTTTTATTACTTAACTATGTAGAGGGTAGCTGAACATAACAAAATTAGGAAAGGCATTGTTTCAACCAAACCATCCTGTGCTAATCATAAGAGATGGCTAGCACTGTGGGAGTGACAGGCTGGTATAATTTCCATGCTTTCCCTGTAATTCTGTGGAGTTAGTCAGCAAAAGGAACTTTAGAGATCTATGATTGATTGCCTTGTGTACATTAATTTTCCATTTGAAAAACAAATACAGCAAATATTTGTCTTGTTTGAAGTCAATAACCATTATGCATAACAATGGAGAGTACTAGATTGGGTTTGTCAGCTCCTTGTTTGGGTAAATTTTGGAAAAAAATTTAGGGTGTAGATACAAGGTACAATTTTTTATCTGTTCTTTGCAGAGGCTCTGATCAGACCATGCAGCCCATATAAAAAACATAGCAACTCTTGGAGTTTCATTTTATGCGAAATTTTTCCTCCCAGGCTTCACACTCTCCAAAGAACTTATTCTAGAAGGACAATGCACAACTTCCATGCCTTCATAATTCTGTTCTCACCATCTCTAACCAGTCTAACCTTCCAGTTCCACACTTAGCACAGAAGTGCTGAAATAATGGACTGAAGCTCAATTAACTGTAAAATCTTGATTAAGACCCTATTTCATAAGTAGTGAACTGTAGAGAATGTGGTACTTAGAGTGTGAAAAATTCTCAGGTAACTGAGATGCAGGTCAGTGTAAATGTAAGGTGACATCAATGTGAATGAAATCCCCCTGAGATATTAAATGACATCTATTTTGTTTATGGTGTAGAAAATTCTGACATTAAAGCAATCTTAGTTTTGACCCATGTAGAGAACAACTGGATTTCCCTTAGCTTATTTTGTAGAAAAAAACACTTAAACAGGGAAGAAAAAAAAATGTGACTACAAACAAACAAAAAAAATCCATTGAAGTCATGAAGCTCATCACACTATTTAATTAACCCAGATCCCAAAGGGGATATTAGTATCAAGGAAAATCATCTCTCTCATATTGCATCCCCAAATCTGAATGTGAATCACACACAAAACACTTAAAGCTGGCATATACCTGGCATCTTATGTCTGCAACAATTTGGTCACACATCACATACACTTAGTTCAAGAGTTCTGGACCAGCAGCCTAAGTGGTCATCTAGTCTCTTTTCAAGCAAAGCACCAGATCATGAATTTCATGCTTTTCAATATTATGCTAAGTCTGACTAACTTACTTTTTGTCAAAAAACATTCTAAATATGTATCTGAAGTCACCCTGACACCTGAGAATTAACCACATGTGACTCATCACTATTGACCATTAAAAATACGTTTGATTTTCTATGTTTTTTTGTCTGGCCTCAGGTGCTTTTTGCTGATCATTGTCTTTACTTTCTTAATAGTCTCATTTTATGCTTATATTTTGTCTATTTGAAATCACTTAGACACTCTAAGCAAGTCAGTTTCCTTTTTAGTGTCCTGAACATATTGAATTGTTTTAAGTCTCCCACTAAAAGGTCTTCCACTTCTTCAGTTAGACAGAGGCTTATTCTTATCTCTACTGTCAGCTACACAGCTGCTTACAGGTATATTGGAGTATGCATATATGTCAGATACTATCCACAGCTATGACACAGAACCCAAAAGGGAAGCATGTTTTTTTCAGCATCCTTCTTCCAATGTAGGCACTGAAATTATAAGCAGAGCTTCAGCATCAGCAGTTTCTGTAGAAGTAACATACTTCTACAGAATATATATCCAGTTCTTGATGAATTAAAGGAAGCTAAAATATTCTTTAGAACATGGAGAGGGGGATTAGTATATTGGAAAACAAAGGACACCCTTTTGAATTATTTTGACATAATAGCTTTATTTTCTAGTCTTATAAAATGTGTTACACCAAAATAATATTTGTTGATGCAACTGAATTCATTGAAATTAGTAAAATTGTTAATTATGTAGTTATTTTAACTTTAGTGAATTGCAAGACATTTCACTTATGTTTAACTTTCATTCAGGAACGTTAGTGGAAAAAGTTGCACATCTTATAGTGAACATGCTTCCCTTTTGGGTTCTATGTCATAGCTGTGGAAAGTATCTGACATATATGCATACTCCAATATACCTGTAAGTAGCTGTGTAGCTGACAGTAGAGGAGATCTATGGTCTTACAAAGCTGATTCACTTTCAAAACATGTTCTTTTATGTGTTACTTTTATCCTTTTTAACAAATACATTTTCAAGAACCATTGATATAAGGTAGCTAAAAAGGGCTCCAAGCTCTACATTGCAAATGAAACTACACAATAAAAAGTACTTTGACTATCATTTGTGATTATATATGGCACAAATGTGTGAACAGATTTAACAAGATTCTTTTCACCATGTTTCAGCACATCAGGATGAATTTTCTGATGTAAGCATATGCTTAAAACCAGCTGAAAAGCAGAGGTTTGTTCACATAGTTATTTCTGGAAATGCCCAGTGATTGATTTAGGAGCTGAAATCAAGCTATTTTAAGGATTGTCATTTCCATGTGGTCTGATCCCGCTCTTTTACTTGCCCAAGTAAGATCTATTGATGTGAATCACTGCTCTGGTATCACTCACCAACGTAGTATTAATAAGGACTGCTGGATTCATTCTTTCTATCACATTTTTTAGGTAAAAACATACTGCTTATGAGTGAATATTAAAGTTTATGCCTTGAATTTCACGTGACTAATTTAAAGGTCATACTTGTTAACTGTTGCAAATTTTTGCCTATGGAACCTTTGACATTATAAAATGAAATATAATCTTATAACACTCTAAAATTCCTTCAGTCAATGGATTCTGTTTCATACTATGTGGTGTTTCACATCTTGAAAGCATGGCATTCTGAGCCCTATTCTTAAGGGAAAAAACAGGAGCATATTGTGAAATTGATTATGTAGACACCTGTAAAAGCTAACTGTAAATAAATATGTTGCAACCCAGACTGAACAGGACACAATACTTTTTTTGTTATTATCATTTGGAAGAATATGGAGAAGTTAACTTGCATTGCAAAGAGAATGTACTGTATCTTGAACCCAATATACATGGCTAGCCTGAGAAATGGTGAACACCCTTCTATTCCTTGTTCATGTTGAATAGCACCTCACTGTCTCGATTTCTTTCTCTGAAATGTCTTGACCCAACGCTATGCTGGAGGATTCCAAGAATCAAGTCTCATAGAGGTCTAATGTTTGAGTAAAATAGTCATTTTCCATTAATGAGCTGTGGGTCCCAATTGTTTGCAAATAAAAGAAATTGGTTGCTAGTAGGCTAATCTTTGCTCCAGATCCTTTTTTCAGTCAAAAAATGTTATGGAAGTGAAAGCTGCAGGCAATCGAAATTCCTGCATTAGATGTTTTATCTCAACAAGATGTTTGCTTCTCTAAAACTGTACTTGCAAAGTTTTAGCTTTTAGTGCTTGAAAATTATGCTAATGGAGACACTATTGTCAAACATACAGGATACAGTTTGACTTGGAGGTGCCACGTTCACCACTGTGTTAAGAGATTTTGTGTCTGAAAACTGGGGACACATTCCTTTTACTCACACCCTTGTATTCTATATTCTGGCTAGTGTGCCAGAATAATACAATATTTTCTTTTAGATGACATGTTAAATCAAAGTTTTCCAGAGATTAACAATTACATGGTACTTTTTGAAAAAGAGAAGGATAATAAATCTGGTGTCCTGACAAATTTCTTCAGTAGTCTTCATAACCTCCCCCCTAAGACAAGGGCATAGTCTCTTTGGAAATAAGCATGCATGCTCAAAGTGATGTCCTGCTCAAAAAGCTGCTAAAAGATTAACGGATATCTAATGCTCTAGGACACATTGCAATATGCCATATTTGGAATGCCACAGTTTCACGGTTGCATTAAAACATAATTTTATTTCTATGCTCAGTCTACAGACTGCAGATGGCTTTATTTAACAACCGGTTTATAGAAACACTGGAAATCTGAAATATCATAGTACAATATATACAAAATATAAAAAATGCATATTTACATGATATTAAAATGAAGTTTACATAGAGTACTGTAATTCAGTAGATATATTGAAAAATCAGTCAGTTATGTATAGCATTTAGTAGTACCATTTGAATGGGACATTTTTTCCAGTTTAATACACAGCTTAAATAAATAACTAAAAAATAAGAATAAAAATAAAAAAGGAAAAAAAATGTGAAAATACTGCCTGTTCTTAAGTATAATTTATGTTTGTTTGTTTGTTTGTTTTGTCTTTTTTGTTTTGTAAAGTCAGCTGGTTCAATCATATTTTCTTGGTCAAAATATAACTTACTCCTAAACAGCTGAAAAAACGTAAATATAAAATTTCCTGAGTATTTCCAACCTGCATATTAACACTTCTTTAGACTTTCATAGGTAAGTAATCATAAACATCTTTATACCATTTAAGAAAGAGATTTTCTAACAACATTCTCTGACAATAAATGCACATGATGTATTTTTGAATATTTGAAGTGCATTTTGTAATTAACTTTCAGGTATATGATAAGCGTTTTCCTGTTTTTACAGTGGAATGTCTTTCAAAGGGTTGCAATTCAGAGTGTTGCAGTCACTCTGACCTTTGTTTTACCTATAGATAAGGATTATTTGTACTTATCTCCTTCGCACATCCATGTAGACTAAGTGGCAAGAACTGTAGCCCTGGAATGCTAACTTGGGTGTTATTACTGATTACATTAGCATATAAGTTCCTATTTGGAACAGAAATATTAATAGGTGCCATTATTGAAAGTATCATGAAAGTATCATGATTACATATTGGAATGGGGCAAATATCGTGTCTGATTTGTGCAGTGTTTAAGGTCTGGAGCCCATTGCCCTGGTGTGCTCAGGGACCAGCAGCAATACTGGTTTCTTCTGACTGGTGACCACTGAAACACCATAGCTCCTCAGTGATTAGCCACTGCTCCTTTTTTGAGGAACCATTTCCTCTGAAAATCTACACAAACAGAGCTCAAGCTCTCCATAAGAGTGCAGGATAATGTCAGTTTGTAGTTTGTGAGAAATTTGTAATTTGCAGGACTAGAGTCTTTTTTTTTTTAGAAGATTTTTTTTTCAGAGTTATATTCAGAGCTGATACAGACATTTTATATCAATGTCACTGATGTAATGACTGAAAGGAGTCATTTCCCTTCATCAACCATCTGAAGCTGGCATTCTTCTTAGAATAGAGTTTATACAAAGATAGTTAAAAAAGTTTGGCTTAAACCTAAAATGTCACCAGTTCTGCTATGATTCTAGATAAGGAGCACATTAAACAAAATAATTCAGTTATTCCACACACTCTTCTATCTTCCACTTATTCAAGCAGATAAGTTCACATAATTTATCATGAGGCGTAGTGCTCATAATCTTCCTGATGCCAAAGGAAATTCTGAAGTATTTAGAAAGAGCTTAGCTCTCATGGTAATGGGCACAAGGTAGGTAGGAATACATACATGTAAACACGATCAATGCAGTGACCAAATTCCAGTCTTTGTTCTACTAGCATATATCTCCAGTAAATTTTCTTAATAAAATAACTAAAGAAAGTTCAGAACTAATTAGGGTCAAGCATTGAATTAATTGGGTAGTTTAAAAACTCTAAATTTGCCTGCATCCAAAAATAATAATAATAAGCTTTGCCTAAATTGCAAACAAATGGCAGGCTTCGAAGACTCGAATCAGTGAACAATTGACAGCCAGGAATAAAGAGCTTGCAGAGAATGT
This sequence comes from Anas acuta, assembly GCF_963932015.1. Lineage (NCBI taxonomy): Eukaryota > Metazoa > Chordata > Aves > Anseriformes > Anatidae > Anas > Anas acuta. The sequence goes on from NC_089017.1 coordinate 12,233,986, forward strand.
GACCAGCAAGTCACAATAATGCACAGTCATAGAGTTCTAGCTCTAGGACTTTCTCATCAATTGTGGGACACGTTTTATTAAAAAAAAACAAAACAAAAAAAAAAAAAAAAAACAAAACAAAAAAAAACAAGCAAACAAAGATTAATAAGATGACCTCACTTCAGTGCCTGGTAAAATTATGGAGGAGATTATTCTGGAAGTTATTGAAAAACACCTGAAAAATAATGTCTTCATTGGTCACAGCGAACATGGATTCACAAGGAACAGGTCCTGTTTAATGTACTTAATTTCATTTTATGACATTACCCACCTAGCTGACCAAGGGAAGCCAGCTGAATTAATCTTTTTGGATTTCAGCAAAGCTTTTGATACTGTTTCTCACAGTATCCTTAAGGACAAAATGTCCAGCACACAGATAGATAAAAGCATAGTGCAGTGGATGAATAACTGACTGATAGGTTGGGTTCAAAAGGTTCTAGTAAATTTTGGTTATATCAGGCTGGTGACCATTCACCAGTGGTCACCCTAGAGGTCCATTTTAGGGCCAGTTCTTTGTGTTTTCATAAATGACTTGCATGCAGGACTTGAAGATGTACTAAATAAATAAATAAATTTGCAGATTACACTAATATGGGAGGAGCTGTTGACTCCCATGAGGGCCGGGAGGCCTTGTAGAGAGATCTTGACAAATTAGAGGGCTGGGCAGTCATCAGCTACATGAAGTTTAACAAGAGCAAGTGATGGATTCTGCACTTGGGATGGAGCAGCCCTAGGGGATAAGAGACTGCAGAGCAGCCCGGCAGAAAGGGCTCTGGAGGTTCTGATTGACAGCAATTGAATATGAATCAGCAGCATGCCCTGGCAGCCAAAAGGGACAACTGTACCCTGGGCTGCATCAGGCACAGCACTGCTATATGGTTGAGGGAAGGGGTTGTCCCACAGTACTCTGTGTTGGTGCAACCTCAGCTCCAGTACTATGTGCAGGTTTGGGCAACACAATATAAGAGCTTAAAACTATTGAAGAGAGTCCAAAGGAGAGTTACAAAGATGGTGAAGGGTCTTTAGGGGAAGAGGTATAAGGAATATCTGAAGTCACTTGGTTTGTTCAGCCCAGAGAAGAGGAGACTGAGCGAAGGCATCATGGCAACCTGCAGCTCCCTCACGAGGGGAGCTGAACTCTGCTTTCTGGTAACCAGCAATACAGCCCAAGGGAATGGCATGGAGATGTGACAGAGGACATTCAGGTTTGATGTTGGTAAAATATTGCTCACCAAGAGGGTGGCTGGGCACTGGAACACAGAACAGCGGCTCCCCACGGAAGTGGTCATGGCATCAAGCTTACTGGAGTTCAAGAATATACTCAAGCATACGGTCTGATTTTTTGCGTCAGCCAGTGTGGAGCCAGAAGTTGGACTTAATGATACTTGTAGGTCCCTTTCCTCTTAGGATATTCTATTCTAGGACAGAGCCAATGGAAAGCAAATTACTCCATCACCAGGACTTTCTTGATAACTAAAGCTGTGAAATTTCCAAGTGGAAATACAAGAGCAAAACCAGAGAGCTATTTCCTCATCAAAAGAGAAATCTTGCAAGAGTCACATTCCACAGGAAGAATACAGAAGAACATCATGTAATAGTGACTTCTCTGTGACATTATGATTCTGTTCTCTAAAGACTCCCATTACACCTAATCAGAGATGTGGGGTGGGATCCAAGAGCTCATCCCAGGTTCCTTCTGACTCCTTGCTGGATGAGAGGATTTAAATATTCACTATCTCTATATCAAACAGTAGTTTCCACACAAAGGACAAGTACTACACAAAGCAGAAAGAACCTGTAGTTTTTTTCAACTGCATCCTTATATTGGACTATTGGGGTCAGGCCTGCTATAGATATCCTTTTCCTACAGCAAACATGAGATGTGAAACAGTATTTCTTTCCCAAGCAGATGATATTCTTTCCCCAAAACACTTACCCAGAGAAAGATGCAGTTTGGTATATAGAGTTTTGAAGCCACTTTGAAACAGAGGAAAATGTGGTTTGGTCCTTTCTAAGGTTGAAGGGGAGAAACACGAGACTCATCTGTAGTAAAATCGGTGGTACTGCGAAATACTTAGTCAAAAAGTCTCTAATGGGAAGGACAGAGGAGAGGAAAGATAAACAGATGACCAGAAACTTCATTGGAGACTGTAAAACACTCTTGAACATTTTGTGTCCCGTAAGAAACAACATAGAGTAAACAATGTGCCTAGATTAATATTGTGTCTTGCTCTCCAACAGCCTCATCTTTAACCTCTTATTTCTGCTAGTGTTAACCTACATCAGCACAAACATTGTCTACAAGGAGTAGAAAGGACTGAATAGGTGTGTCTGGAGAGGACCTCTTGAAGTCCATATAAAACGTTAGTTGACTGGTTTGAATTTCAGAGTATATATACATATATATGCAAGTATATATACATATATATATATATATCAGAGTGTATATATATACATATATATGCAAGAAAATGGACATGAACTTTGTGCATTCCAGAAACTATGAGAAAGCTGAAGGCAATAGTCAAGGCTAAAAATTGTGGTTAGATCCACATGAATAGATCTGAAGCAGTATCACAGAGGGTAAAGAGTACATAGGCAGCTATAGTCAGTCATAAACTACCTAAAGCATAAGGCAAGAGATACTTTTGGATGATGAAGAAAGTCTGTGAGTGGCACCAATGAAAGCAGATGTGAGAAAAAATAAAAGGAGAATAAAAGATATTTTATTTTTATCTGTGTTATATAATTTAATAATAATAATAATAATAATAATAATAATAATAATAATAAATGCTTGTATCTTAGATATTTTTAATACAGAAATCTAAGAAAAAATCACGAGTTCAAGTCAAAACAGAGTGAAAAAAATATTTAAAAGTGTCAAAAGGTATGCTCAGTTATGTATTATCAGTGTGAAAATGCTACAGGTAGTTACACATATAAGTTGAGAAATAAAGTAAATGAATAGATCAAAACAATATAAAAACTACCGAGAATTTAACTTTCACAACTTTGTAGCTAGTTCCAATTCTTACAGCTGTAATAAATCCAATGATATAAGACAAGCTAGGCAAATCCACACAAATGATGCTTGTTCCCGTATGTCTACATGCATAAAGTATAAAATAAAAGATATAAAGTAGAGACCTTATAAGTGAAATAAACGTCCTATGACATTTAGCAATGCCGAATATTATAATTTAATACATAAATTTGTGTTCTCCCATGTCAAAAATGTAGATATATTCCACAGAAATAATATTTGCTTCTACTGATTTACGATTGGTCTTGCATGTATCATGTCAAGCTGTTAATGTCATCCTTTTAAGATATTTTCCTTAAAGCATCAAAAAAGCAACTATTAGGTTTCTTGTCTAACCAGGAATAACTATTTATTTCATCCATGATGCCAGGTTACAACAGTTTGAAAAAGTATACCAGGACCAGAATTACCTGCAGAAGACATGAGGAACTTGGAATAGGCAGGAATTCTATGGTGCACTCTATGACAGTACTCTGTACCTCCAAAGAATGGTGAGATGACAGCACTACTCTACCCACGGATTGAGATATTGGAAGGATGGCACCTTTTCTGTATGTGTCTATATCTATGTCCTATACTTCAGTCAAATAAAAGTGTGATTTTCAAGGACCAGTAACAAGTATATTTTCTCATTTGTGTAAGTGAAAAACTCTATGACTCTTCATGAAGATCATACGTGGGAAGATAAACATTGTTTCTTACCCTTAAGATGTGTTGAAAAGAGGAGGGGGGGGGGGGGGGGGGTGGGGGGGGGGAGGGGAATAACCTTGAACTGCCTCTTCCCTTAACCTGTGAGCTTTGACAGGATTTCACAGCACACTTCTGGGCCTCCATGGGTCATGATTTCACAGCTGCTGTACCCTGATAAATGGGTCATTATGTGAACAACTGAAGCTCACTGAAGAGTGACTGTGTTTCTTAAGGTCTATCAGATGTGTAGTTCATCCATTTTCATAGAAAACTATGGTACTGTAGAAACGTGATGGAAGCTAGAACCAAGACCTAGATGTGTATAGCATGGTAACCTAAATCTGACTGTGAATTTTCCTGTCTAGAGAGGTTTTCAGAAAAAATTCAGCACCATGAAGGTGTGAACTTTTGTATGATAATGACATTGTATTTATTTATTATTTGAAAAACATGTGACCTTAAGTATTAAGGAGAGAAAGGTGGAAATTGAACAGTGTCAATATTTTCTAAGATTTCAAGAAAAAACACACACACACACAAATCATATAAAGTGTGCAAATGATGTTGTCTTGATAGGTAGGCTGTCAAATATAACATTTTAAATGAAAAAGACAACAAAATATTTCCTATCCTCTTAAAAGCTAAATAATTTCAAATTGAACTTAATTAGAATTTCAACTAAACTTTACACTTTATCCAGTCACCAGGGAGCATGCAAAATAAGGCTGTTCTGGAAGAAGTTAGTTTGGTTTAGTTCTGTAAAGTTGCTAACTGTCAAACTTAAATAAACATTTTCTTAAGGAACTTATATGCACATAAATGAAAATATACAGCAGCAGAAGCAAAATATATAATATAATTTGGAAAGGTCTAGCTATAATTTGTCTGGATAGCAGATAGGTTTTGTCTTTATATAAAAAAATAATATATTTCTATTTCTATTTGAGTTGAGACGTCTTTTGCCAAATTGATCTTATAGTCACTGGAAATGCTCATGTCTAACAGTCCTCACATTTCTTGTAAATGTATTTGTAAATGTCTCTTTAGAGTGCAGCAACAGCAGAAATAAAACTGTGCCCAGCTTGGCAGGCTGATTCACACAAGTGAGCCTGAAGTCTCCTACTTCTCTGTCTCCTTGTGGGGGAGTAAAAAACTCACATGGGCTTCCACCTGGGTAAAACATGGAAAATGGCTCAGACATGCAGCTTTCAATGCATACCTCTCTGGCTCTTAAGGTTTTTATAGCACACTAAAAGCTCCAGCATTTAGGCACCTAATGG